>NC_028355.1:13923395-14150034 GCF_000741045.1 Vigna radiata var. radiata
GAGAGGTTAGTTTCTACTCTGCATAATTCCACAACCCATGGAAAAATCCACATTCTGCTTGTGGACTTCTCTGTTTTCAAATTCATAGTTCCTTAAGTAAATCCACAGGTTGTGAAAAAATCCACAACTTAGTTGTTGAACTTACTGGTTTTCAATTTGTTTCCCTCGAGACAATTCCATAATCCATGGAAAAATCCACATTCTGCTTGTGGACTTCTCTATTTTCAAATTCATAGTTCCTTAAGTAAATCCACAGGTTGTGGAAAAATCCACAACTTAGTTGTTGAACTTACTGGTTTTCAATTTGTTTCCCTCGAGACAATTCCACAGGTTGTGGAAATGTTCACAACTATGTCTTGGACCTCTCTGGTTTCAAGGTTTAGATACCCTAGTTACTTTCATATGTTTTAATTGAATTGAAATGCATTGTTGGATTGCTTATTGTACTTTGACGTATGAATGTATGTCCATATATTTGAATTGTGTGGCTTGAAATGCTTTGATTACGAACTAAATTGATGAAATTGTGCTTGAGTGGGACATCTCAAGGTGAGATGACTGTATGTAATGTTAGGAGGGTTGTTGGCGTTGGTTGTATAAGGTCAGGAGCTTTGAAATGGTCTATCTATCCTACACTCAAAGTATTGTTCATACTCATATAGAGGAGAACAGTGTGAGTGGTGAAAGTAGAGGGAGGTCCTCGTCTATAGTCTTTGAGTTTAGACATAGACAGATTGGGGGGACTTACCTTGCATAGTGTTGGGGATGGGCCAACTGAACTATGCAAGTGCAAAGACAACCAATAGCTAGACAGTTATACAAAAGGAACTTCTTGTTGATGTTATGTTCAATATTATGTGTGTATGAATGTATGTTTATATACTTGAATTGAATGACTTGATTGAGGCTGAATTGGACATCTCAGGGTGAGATGACTGTATGTGATTTGAGGAATGTTGTTGTTGTCTGTATAATGTTGGGAGCTTTGAAATGGTATATCTATCCCTACACTCAAAGCATTGTTCATACTCAAATAGAGAAGAACAGTGTGAGTGGTGAGAGTAGAGGGAGGTCCTCGTCTATAGTATTTGAGTTTAGACATAGACAGATTGGGGGGACTTACCTTGCATAGTGTTGGGGATGGGCCAGCTGAACTATGCAAGTGCAAAGACGACCAGTAGCTAGACAGTTATACAAAATCCGAATGAGTCGCGTTGAGCAATTGATTCATGGTTTGATTATTATGCCTTGTTGGTTTTTTCTATATATAATTAAGCATGATGATATTTACTAATTGTACTATATGTTAAATGTTTGTTTACCTGACTCACCCTTACTTTTGTGTGTATGTTGCTTGGGTATGTTCCTCTTGCGATGATCATCCACTTGGATGGGAGCAGATGTTCTTGAGGAGGTTCTAGTGGAGCAAGTGCTGGGAGACGCTGACGCTGCAGCTTAGTTTTTTTTAGGATTTCATTTAGTTATTTTTATGTTATTTGGAGACGCTTATTAGATTATTTTGAAATACTTTATCGTGGTTAAGAGTTTTAATTAGACCACTCTAGATGACTGTGATCCTCTAATTAATCATACGTTATACCTCTAGTTGTTCTTTTTATTTTGGATGATGACATCTTCATTATATGATTAGTATTATTACATATTTTGGGACGTCACACTTGTTTATATCTCATCTTCTTAACTTCCACTTTATTTAAAATTTATACTATCTAATAATTTGAAGATATAAAATATGCAGTCTTTGTTCATATATCTTATGTGTCTTTGTTCTAAATATTCAGTGGCTAAATATCACGAGTCTTTCTCTATCTAATGTTTTATAAATCTGAATCACTCATAAAAAATGAGTTAGTAAAAATGTTAAAATTATTAGTTGCATAGTACTAATCCCAACCTCCAAAATTATTATGCACATTTACATAAATAAATTTGTTGGTAAAAGAGTGGCCAAGTTAGAAAAAAACAAGAAGGGAAAAAGTCTGCATTTAAGAATAAAATGACTAGAAAGTTTTGTAAAATTAAAATAGTATTTAGAGGTCAAAAAAACAATTTGAAGAGTTAAAAAACAGGGAGATCACAAAAATATAATCACTCTGGATTGTCTATGTTGAAAAAGGAATATTTTTCCTTAATTAATTCCACAGGCTTTTTAAAGAAAACGAAAATGCCTCCACTGGTGCTGGAAAAAACTACTAAACAAGCTAGGATTGTTAAAAAAATAAAAATAAAAACAGACCATTTTAGCTCTTAAATATTATAAACACAGACATTTTAACTTGGCCATTTGAATGGAAGGAAAGATTAAAGCACCTCACAATTGCAATTTTGAAGGAATACTTTGATTTCTTTACAATGGTTATTGCTGCCAAAACCCAAGCATCTGAAACATTGACTGCCCTCTCAAGAATACTTGAATTTAGGTATTCATGATTAGAAATCTTTCTATCTCAACATTAACAAGATTTATAAATACAAAATTTAGACTTTTCACTAATTTTTGTATAATGTTATTTGATCAGATTCAAAACATTCTAATGTTTGATATATTAATTTTTAATATATTTTAAAACATTAAAATTAGTGTTAATCTATCCTTATCCTAATATCTCGCTACCCAAGTAGTTGCACCAATGCAGAGTGTGACGTGAAATCCGAGACATTTTAACCAATTCATGATATATTGGCTCTTACCTGCAAAACTAGAAAGGAAGGGAAAAAAGCATCGGAGAAGATGAAGCCATGTTGAAGGAAGAAGGAGTTTATTTATGACTAGATATAAAGAATTGGCACACTTCATAATGGTTGGGGAGGAGGGGCGAGATGGTGGGAGAGGGAAAAGAATGCTAAAATCATAGACCCTGGACTGTTTCTCTACCAGGATCTTTCTGTTTAAAAAAAAAATCATGAACATTAATTATGTGTAGCACAATCTATTTTCAAATGTTAAAGTAAAAATACTTGTACATGTAGAAATAAGTTTCTACTTCAACATTATTGAATTTTGAATTACATTCCTGTTATGGACTGTTGTTTTGCTAGGATATTTCTATTTTGAGAATAAAATCATGAACATTAATTATGTGTGTAACACAAGCTACACTCAAATGAATGACACTTGTAATAAACCACAATCCTACCAACCACTAGTTAACATCGTGGTTCTGTGAAGGATAGTCAAAGGAGTAAAAAAAAATGAAATGGTACATTGTGTAACTGTAACCTTAGGAATATTTTCCTTGCTTCAAGAATCTCTTCGAACTCTGCAAGGTGAAAGCAAATAAAAAAGCAAAAGCAGCCTTCCCCGTAAACTTGGTAGTGGTAGCAAACTCATGGAAAAACTAATGTATTGGAACTGGTTCCTATTAGATTGGAATCAATTACCCAGACTAATATAATGGTATTTGTGAAGAATATTTATGATACACTTGCATAACAGAAAAATCTTGAAAGATAATGAAAAAAAACAGCTAAAAACAAAAACAAAATGAAACAATAAAAACAAAATGATAATATTGTGATACATCATACCTCATTAACAATAAAAGTTCTTTCTATTCTAGTCTTCTCGAGAATAGTTTCTAGAGCAAGTATAACTACTTTCTGTTCAGCACCTCTTTTTTGGAGATATTTTGATTGGAAAGTGTAACTAATTCCAACCACCCACGCAATTGACCAAAACTTCAGAATATGCAACTCTTCCTCATTGAAGGTTTGATACATAGGAAGGTCAATGTCAGACCTTGATGTAAACTCTTTCAAAAGATTTTTGTACATTACATACCCTAATGATTCAAGACTTATACATAAGCTCATACAAAGTATATGTATCAAATGATGTTTTCATGGCTACGAAGGACTTACGAGGACAACAAGAAGGAATGGGAACAGGAACCGTAAGTGGAGGAAGGGAAAAAACATCGGAGGAAGAAGATGAAGCCATGTTGGAGGAAGGAGGAGTTTATTTGTGACTGGGATTTAAAGAATTGACACCCTTCAAAATGCTTGAGGGGGAGGAGGGCGAGAGGAGGGTGACGGGGGAGGGGGAGAAGGTGTGGGAGAGGGAAAAGAAAGGTAAAATAGTGAAATGGTGCACTGTGTAACTGTAGCCTCAGGAATATTGTCCTTGCTTCAAGAATGTCTCTAGGTGAAAGCAAATGAAAAAGCAAAAATAGCCTTCCCGTGAACTTGGCAATAGTAGCAAACTCATATACTTACTATTGAATTACTAAAGGCCTACATAGAAAGATTCTGACTTAAGCGTCAAAGTGTATTCTGTGGGTCACCTCCCACACACCAATTGGTTACCAGAGCACGGTGTGGAGAGACGTTCGACAGAGACAGGAACTTAGCAGACGATTATCCTCGTCCCATTTCAGCAGGAACAATATTCATGATAAACAGAGTACTAAATGTAATATATGTGTAGAATCTAAACTAACAAAGAAAATTTGTCACTCTGGAAAACGTCAGAATCGTTACGGTTAATTCATACTCATCTAACTTATTTAAAACAAACCAGGTCAAAAGTTGATAAAAATTATTTTGTAACTTTTATATATGAATGTCGAGTGAGACCGCTTACATGAGATCTTGACAAGATCTCCATAGCACTGATGAATACAAGATACGTGCATGACCTAGTAAACGTAACACAACGATATCAGTAAAAATTGTGGAGGTGTATTGTGATTGGTAAATTACTAACATGTATCAAATATCTTTGGTTCATATAATTTGTTATACCAATTACCATGTATTAAGTTTCTCAACTAAAACTATTTCATATAATTTGCTATATTAATTCTAATGAGTTACATCTTATATGAGATTCAAGATTTATCCTTTTTTTTCCTTCTTTCTATATCTATTTTTTGCAATACGTGAAAGATTGTTGTGATAATTAAGATATTGCAAAAGAATATTGCGTTATATGGCTTCATAGAAGTATTAAACAACTGAAAAAACGTAAAGCAATGGTGTTACCTTTCCAGATGAAAAACGTTCTTACAAGAATGTTGCAGTTCTTCCACAATAATACTGTAAATGTTGGATTTATTAGTTTTCTTCCACAAGTTAAAGGAATATTTGGTTCATCATAAGCTCCTAATAAAAGTTTATGCTCACCTCCAAATACATATTTTGGAGTCGTATCTTCACTTCTCTTCTCTCATTCTCTCTTTTATCTTTTCTTAAAATTTTAGATTATTTACTCTTTTAAGAGTATTTCTTGATAGATTATGAGATCCTCGAAAAGCTTAGGAAATTCATGTTCTGTTCTTGGAAAATTTGTACAACACATTATAATTAAGTCCTTAAAAGATTATGAGATCCTTAGAAAGCTCAGAAAGTTCATGTTCTATAATTGGAGAATTTGTGTAACACGTTACAAATGAGTCTTTAAAGAGAGTAAATTTACACTTCTCAAGAAATCTACCTTGGTCATGATTTAGTATTCACAATGAATGAACTTGTACAATTTCATTTGACTACTGACAACCACGTTAAGCTTACATATTGATTGCAAGAATGGAGAAATAGCCACTACATTTCAATTCCTTCTACTGTTTTATGACATTAGAAAATATTAAGAGGTTGCAACATTGCATTATCAGGTTAAGACATATTGATTGCAAGATGGAGAAATAGCCACTGCATTTCAACTCCTTCTACTGTTTTATGACATTAGAAAATATTAAGAGGTTGCAACATTGCATTATCAGTAAGTCTCAAATATGTTTAGTAAATCTTTAAAGTTAGTCAAGTAACATGCGTGATCAAGGAATTAAAGAGTGTGTAGTAGAGCTGAATCCTGCCGAAAACAAGCTACCGATACCTTGTGAAAGAATAAAACTGAATTTGCTCAGAAAAATTTAAACATATAATCTAAATTACAAATTCCTGTATAGGATCGATCATTAAAGGAAACCAGAGGCATGCACCAGCAAAATAATCAACTTTAACTTCTCGAATAAAGGACAGAGAAACAAATACATAGCACAAATCACAAAGAATGTTCTCAATAGTACCTGAAAAATCTATCTCACGACAGTATCAGTAACTGATGACATGTGCATATATATCATGGCAGCTGATGCATTAGTATCATGATCAGAACCCAATGTTCCGTAATGAAGAAGGATAAAGATAAAAATTCAACCCTATCGCAACATTTAACTTGTTCTGATTAAAATTATGATACTCTCAGATTCTCTAGATAAAAGAGAAAAATATATTTCTGTGCAGATATAAGACAAAATGCTAGGCAAAGACTTGGTTTAACTGAATAACTCAAGTTACATAAATCCTACTCTTCTCTCTAGAATAAAAATGAGCTTGCAAGATATCATTCTGTTCACTAGTAATCGAATTGGTTTTCTAGCAAACAAGGATAAACAACAAAAGTCTTAAATGGGAGTGGCTGCTGCACACAAAAATCAACTCATGCAATTGGATTATATCAAAAACCAAAATTACCAGTAAAAGAACCATTCAGAGGAATGTCCTTGTTTTTAAAGGACCCTCTTAGTTTATCAAACATTTTCTAGCATCTAGCAAATAGAAAAATAGACCCATCGGTGAACATGGAAAACTTCAATTTATTAGCATCTTAATCCAAGAATGCCAAACACTGCTAAATGAGTAGACAGAAAACGTAGTCCAGCAGCTTGGGTAATAACTTCTTGTTGTTATGTTGCTACAGCTAGAGACAAATGACAGGAATTGTCTTTAAAAATATGATTTACCTATTTTAATAATTATATAAAAAATTTCCTAGAAAATAATTGAAGGTTAGAATATTACTTTGAAAGAGTAAATAACTATTCTATTACAATCTAATAAATTTCCCCAACCTTATATTCTCCAAAAAGAAAAAGAGCTTAAAAAATATTATAGAAAACAGAGAAGATATTTGTGAAGTGTCAATAATGTGTTTTTGATAATGCAACGCAGGGATTGGATGGGGAGATTGCAACACAGTGAGATTATAGCAAGAAGGATACGGATGGGTCCTCCTAAACAATAATATAATGGGAATGAACAAATCACAAACACCGCACCTCACTCTTCCCTCCAATTCAGCGTTCAAAGCTTTCTCAAACGCCGAAAGGAAACTTCTAGGGTCTTCCAGAACCTTCTATTCCGTTCCATTCCACCTCTTCGGCACCCATGGCCGACACTCCGAGATCCAAGGGCACCGTTAAGTGGTTCAACCAGGATAAGGGTTTCGGATTCATCACTCCCCAAGATGGTTCCAGTGATCTCTTCGTTCACTACAGTGAAATCCGATCCGACGGCTACCGCTCCTTGACCGACGGTCAGTCTGTCGAGTACCTCATCGTTTACGGAAACGATGGCCGCCCCAGCGCTGTCGATGTCACCCTCGCCACGGTGGTCGACGTCACCCCCGCCACGACCGGCGACGTAACCTCTGCCACGACAGGCGAGGTAACCCCCGCCGTTTGATCTCGCCGTCAATCACAGACCGCGTCCATGTCTGTATTTTGCCTGGAAGGTCTGTTGTATAAGTAATGTCTTCTGATCTAAGTTATGATTCGATAGTATTGAGGACTTTTGTACTTTGTTTTGGATTGTATTGTTGGACTATATGGTTCTTTTCCCTTTTTCTTTTTTCTATAGATATTTCGGTGTTGTGTCATGTGCTGTAAACTTTCAATACTAATAACAATAATTTTTCTTTTCGGCCTTTTCATTTTCTTTTCTTTTCTTTCTTGTCTTATGGTTTCTTTATGATGGTATGAGAGCACGTCTTTTGAAGTGTTACAGTGTGCACAATGAATCTCTAAGCAAACCACAATTTATCATTAAAGATATATACATGATTCAGTGATAACACAACACTCAGAATTCGGATCCTGTTCACATTGTTTGTTTGTACTAGTATTTCAAAACTAAAGAATGGATTTCCTTGATTATGATATTACTTGGATCATAGATTATGGTGTTAGAAATCATGTTGGAAAAGTATAAAACCAATTACTATCGAATTACCTTATGGTCATTGAACCTTGGCTCTTCAATTTGGAACTACTAAGTTAATTGATTTTTTTTTTTCATAACGTTCTTACGTTCCTTCTTTCCATCTTAATTTTATTTTTGTATCAAAGTAAATTAATCAAAATAATTTTATGATTATCTTTTACCGTGACTCTTATTATTTACGAAAGGTTAAAATCATTTAGGTGTCTCTATTTTCGTAACGTATTCCCATTTTGGTTTCCTTTTAAAACTTTTCAATTGGGTCGTTATAAACCGTTAAAAATCGCTAATGGTGTTAAAACTGTGCAGGGGTGGATAGATGACGTGTTAAACGTTTTACTGATTTTGAAAACGTGGCACTGTTCACCTTAGGGTTCCATTGAAACCCCCATTTGCCATCAGCGTCCAAGATTGAGAGCTCTCACTCTCTCCACCTGGATCTAAAGCCATGAAGCAGGTAGGGTGGCACCCGCATCCTCTCAGGCGCGTGCACAGGGTAGCCACCGCGACAGCCGCCGCAAGCCATCGTCCAAGGTGTCGCCACCACAATCTTCGTCGGCCACCGCATCAGTTCTCTCTTTTATTTGCTATCAGGACCGCTGACAATTATGCCGATCACCGCCAGGGCTCCTCCTCGCGTCGCGACCGCCACTGCCTCCATTGAAGTCGCGTCGCCGCCAGGATAGTCGCCATGAGAAGCTTTCTCTTTTCCTTCTTCTCTTCACGTGAGAGAGGGATGCAACGGTGACGCTGCAGCCAAGCTCTCTCTTCTTCCTCTGTTTCTCTGTTTCATATTTCCTCACAGGACTATAGAAAGGCATTGATGCACCTCTTCGAGTCTCACCGAATCTCAACTGCGGTACCTGCCACCAAAATTGATTTGAGTCTTTGATTATGGTTGTAGTGGTTATAGTAAGGGATAGAGTTTTGTTGAAGATGGTGGTGATGGGCTGGATTGGTGTGTGATGATGGTAAGCGTGTTGGAGGTTATGAAGTTGAGTTGATCTTCTCTGTCCTGGTTTGAATGCAGGGAATTGAGATGTATGATAAGGAGATGAAGATTTGATGGAGATGAAGATGGTGGAATGGTATGGGTAGAAACTGACGGTTGGAGGGAAGTGATACTGTTTTTGTTGATTCCGAGTGGTGTATGAAGGAAAAGGTGAATTGAGGTTAATGTGTGAACTGAACCATAGATCTCTTGGAGGTGAGGAATTGGAAATGAAAAAGGAAAATGTGATTGGGTGGTTACGGGTCAGGGGAGAGAGGAGTGGAGTGTGTTGGTGAATCCTCTTGGTGAAGGTGCTTGTTGCCCTTTTGGCGTTTTTGTTTAGGTGGTTCTGGGTGATGAGGTGTGTGTGAAAATGATTTTTCTCCCTCGGTGAAAAATGGGTTTTGGGGTTTTTGCTAACTGGAAGATGAAGTTGAGTGCGAGAATGGGAGTCTGTTGCCTCTGATCTGTGTGGGAGCGAAATTAAGAAATATGGAAGGAGATCTTCCAGGAAGAAGAGAATGGGCCATCGTGTTCGTTGGGTAGGGAGATGCCTCTCTGTTCTGCCTCATGGGTGAATATCCGTTGCTTGTTGTATATCCTCCAAGAAAAAAAAACGATTAAGGCTGCTTCTACTGGGATTATGTTGTAAGAAACGTGGAATCCATCCTCACGTGAAAAGAGGACCTCCCGTCATGGTGCCTTTTGCCCCTTTTTTCTTGTTTGATTTTTTAGTGAACAATGCCACGTTTCCAAAATATGTAAAAACGTTTAACACATCATCTATCCACCTCTGTACAGTTTTAACATTGTTAGCGATTTTTAACGGCAGAGGCTAATTTGTTTGAAATTAGCACTTATAAGGACCCAATTGGGAAGTTTTAAAAGAAGGGGACCAAAATGGGAATTCCTTACGAAAATAGGGACGCCTAAATGGTTTTAACCTTTATGAAAATATCCAAAAAGACTATTGCTACAGCTAAGACTCTTAATGGCCTTTATATTTTTCTCTTCCAAGAATGATTGTTGAGATAATGGGGAATGCTCCATTAATGCATAGGGAGAAGAAAAATGTTATTAAGAATAATGGGGAGGTGTGGGATATTTTTGGAATAAAAGAAAATAATGAAGAGGTGTAGAGTATTTTTGGAATAAAAAAATTAGTGGAGAGATACATGAACACTTAGGGTGGTGGAGGGAGCAACACCCGAAAAATATTCGTAAGAATTTCAATACTTTTTTACTCGGCCTGATTGTAGTGTTTTGCTTATTGATGTATAACATCGTCGCATGTTATATACGATAAAATGAACTTTGTGAAACTGATATACAAAGTATGAAATAAGTTTAAACCTCTTTTTGGTCCCTAAGGTATGAGCGGATGTTCAGTTTAGTCTCCGCTTTTAAAAATGTAAACCTTTGATTCCTAAGTTATAAAAAATGTATCAAATGAGTCCTTTTTTGATGTTTATGATCAAAATACAAAGAGCAATCTAAAGTGCTCTTATTATTAAGAAACAAATCAGAGCAATCTAAAGATGTAGCAGTTGTTAAGAAATAACCAAAAACAATATTTCAAGTCAAAAAAGGACTCATTTGATACATTTTTTATAACTTAGGGACCAAAGATTTACATTTTTAAAAACGGGGACTAAACTGAACATCCGCTTATAACCTAGGGACCAAAAAGAGGTTTAAACCTATGAAATATTATGCTTGCAATGCCTGTCATTATGCTAAGCAAAAAAGACATCCTTTCCCATGAGTAATTCTACTACTTCTAAACTTTTTAATTTTTTGCATTTATATATTTAGATATTTGGGCCCTTGTAATACATATTTTTTTTTAAGAATATAGATATTTTCTTATGATTGTGATGATTATCAACTTTAGTTGGATAAGTATTTTCAAATAGTATAAATAATTATATTAATTTTGTTGAAACTCAATTTGAAAACAATATTAAAAATATGATGATGAGCTAGAATTTCGTATGAATGATTTAAATGAATCCAAAAAGACATTTTTCAACAAAATATATGGTTAAGAGAAAATGTCAATATATTATGTGTGTTGCTCGTGTTATTCTTTTAGAATACTTTGTCCAAAAAATATTGGAACTATGTTATTACTATGTCGACTATGTTGTTAATTGTATGGCTAGTGTTATTTTAAATTATCAACCAAAACTTTATAACAAAGTTCTTAATGTATCCATGTTTTGTATGTTTAGTTGTCGCGATTTTTACATGGGTTAACATTTACACACACATCGCATTTTTATTTTTCGTGATGTTATGTTTTATAAAAAAACATTTTCTTCATGTCACTATTAACACTAATAAAAAAACATTATGAGTTTGAGAAAAATCCCCTAGACAGTCTTATTAAATCATTTGAGAATCATATGTGTTATGATGAGAATCCCTTGTAATTACATAACAATCATAGAGTGGTCACACTCTACACTTCATGGAAAATCACTAGTGCAAAAACGTTGTTTAACGTCACCCAATAGACGTCGGTTTGTTAGTAATCCGACGTATATGAGTGGACGGTGGCATTATCATAAATAGCTTGGTAACTTAGACGTCGGTTTTCGGTTAAGGCGACGTCTTTTACACTATAGACATCCACATTGGCGCAAACCGACGTCTAATGGTTTGGGGTAGGTGAGAAGACAGTCCATTGACGTCGGTGTTCACGGGTGGGGGGTGACGTCTATGGGGTTGCAATTAATGCTCTTCACCTAATTCCCAGGCGCTCAGACGTCGCATAGTCAAAAGGCGACGTCTACGGCCTGAATAAAAGGCGGGAAGACAAAAAATCTTCAATTTAGACGTCGGTGTTCAGTGGAAACGACGTCTATGTGCCTGTAATTAATTAGGTTCACCAAACTCGAGGGCCATAGACGTCTGGAAGAAGGGGCACCGACGTCTATGTGCTTGTAAGTAATTATGTTCATCATTATAGACGTCGGCACCCCATCACAACTGTCGTCAACATCCCTGACAGGAAATCAAACGTCAATCGTTTCAACTTTCTAGACATCGGCACCCCTAGACACCGACGTCTGATGGTATTCAAAAGGTCAATTGAAATGTTAACTTGGACGTCATATTAGTGAGATAACCAACGTCTATGTGAATATAGACGTCGGTGTCTTGAGCAACCGACGCCCAATTTCATCTTAAATACAACCGCAAACTCTTCGCGAAATTCAGTTTCTGATATCGTCTTCCTCTTCTCCATTTTCTCTTGCGGCCTCTTCCTTTCTCGCTTGCAGCACCTCTTCGTTTTCTCTCTTGCGGCGTTCCATTGTTGTTTCTGATTTATTTATCGTCTGCCTCTTCTTCTTTTTCTCTCTTGCGGCATCCTAGGTGCATGGTTTTTTTCATGCTTACCGTTTAAACTTTGTTTAGTCTTTCATCGATTATCTTCTAGTTCAACTGATTGAAATTTGCTTTCTTTGTGTTGTGTTTTAGTTCAGTTTTGTTCCTTTCTTGGGATAACTTAGTAACACATTCTCCCTCTACTAGCTACCTCCCAGAAAAAAGCGACGTCTAGTGAATTTCTTTTGATTATTTCAACCCAAAAACGACCCTGGGTCGTTGCCTAGTTATCATTTCACCGTAATTTTTTCTTCTTGCGGATGAAAATGGACCTAAGCAAGAACCCAGGTTCGGTTTTGGGTTGAAAAGATCCATAAGAAATTCAAGAGACGCAAGCTTTTTTTTTTTTTGGGGAAACTAACAAAAGGAGATTGTGCTACTAGGCTATCCAAAGACTGGAACAAAATTGCACTAAAACACAACCGCTGAATTAGACGTCGGTTAATGTGCACATCGACGTCTATAGTACCTCTTAGACCTCAGTCAGTGTCATTTTTGAAGTCTTTAGTGTCTCTTCGATGTCGGTTATTGCTAATACCGACGTTTATATAATGTCTTTAGACGTCCATTTTCCCCCTACACCGACGTTTAGTGACGTCAGACCTGTCAGCGTTTGACGTCACGATAGACGTCGATTATACTATTTTTCTGACGTCGCATTGACGTCACCGAAAATGACGTCGGTTCATTTATAGACGTTAAAAACCCAAAATAACCGACGTTAATCAATATTTTTACACTAGTGAATAATGATACACATAATCTACAATAAATATATATATATATATATATATATATATATATATATATATATATATATATATATATATATATATATATATATATATTCAAAGATTATATTAGTGAAGAAAGACACAATATAAGTCCTATTTGACTATTTGATCTTACTGGTTCACCTATCCACCGATCTTCATGTATAAGGCACATGTGTATTTGAAGGATTATCATAATATTCTTACAAACTCCACAAAAATCATTGCAAATTAAATATTTAATATCAAAGTATGTTTTTTATGATATATTTTCTTTAAACACAAGTACATTGTTATGATCACCTTTATCTCTAATCCAAAATCTCATAATGAAGTCATTAAACACCCTAATTAGTTTACAGCCACAAAGGAGGAAATGAAAAATCTCTTGAAATAATAATAAAAAAAAACACATGGATCATGGTCTCTACCTTAACATAAACAAGCTATATTGGTTACAAAGTTAAATACAAAAAAAAAAAAATGGTTCTTTAGATGGCTACAAAGTAAGGCTCATTGCTAAAGGATTTACATAAAAAGAAAATTTAGATTCTTTTTTGACATTTTCTCACCAATTATAAAATTAATCATTTTGTGTGTTTTTCTAGCTACATTAACAAGTGACACCTTAAACAATTAGACATTAATAATGTCTTCTAAAATGGAGATCTCAATTAAAAGATTTACATACAATTACCTCCAAGATATAAAAATGATCAAAATATGGTTTTCAAATTAAATAAATCTCTATATGATCTTAAATAAGCTAGGAGGCAATCATTTTTTAGAGTGTCTTCTTTCCTTAAATCTCATGGTTTTAATCAATGTATCTTTTTAGCATTCTTTGTTTACTAAATTCAAAAAATAGTGATATCGTAATTTTACTTGTCTACATTGATGATATAATGCTTGTTGGAAATAACATCAATGAGAGTTTTATAGGAATAAAAGCAACATGTAATAATGTTGGTATTACTATTTCAGAAAGAAAATATGATTTATATATTCTTTGTGATATAGATATGCTTGGAGCTAAAATTGTCTCCACTCCCATGTATTATTCTTCGCACTTATCCAAAGATGAAGGAATTGTTTTACAAGATCCATTAGAATATAAAACACTCATTAGAAGATTGATCTATCTCAACAACATCATACATGTGTTGTTCAAAAGCTCAGTTGATATATTTCTTCTATTGATGGTCAAGTCACTTATCATATTCTTCGATACTTAAAATTCATTCCAGAAAAAAGGTATTTTTTTTTTCAACTGACCAACCTCTTCAAATATAAGCTTTAACTAACTTTGATTAGGTTGGCTGCTAGTACATTACGACATGTCACTAGATATCTAATCTACATAGAAAGTTCTCTCATCTCATGAAAATCAAATAAATAACCTAAAATATCAAGAAGCTCTTCTAAAACTAAGTATTATGGTCTTGCATCCACAACTTGCTAAGTTCAATTGTTAATTTATCTTTTACAATATTTTCATCTACAACGTGAATGTACACCAACTATTTCTTATGACAATTATCTCATTATCAACATTGCTTTAAATATAGTCTTTCATGAAAAAACAAAACATATAAAGATTGATTCTCATCTTGTTAAAGAAAAAATGTTAGCCAACATTTTCAAGTGTTTACCTATTTCTTTAACAACACATGTTCCAAGTTAGGAATGATAAACCTTCACTCTTATCTTGAGAAGGGATCTTAGATGATTGTTTGTCTGCATTTGTCTTGGACAATCGATTTTTGTCATACATAAATAGTTTGTTTATCTAAGTTATACTAAACAGTCTTCTCGTCCATATTATGCTCTTTTTTTTCTCTTCTGATTATTATGTTCCAACGTATAAAGATGAAACAACAATAATTTAATCGTTAGGATCTTAAATTTGAAAATAGTTAAGATTACATAAATAATGTAAAAGCAACAATCCAACGAAAAAAAGTTAATTAATGAATCAATTTATTTTATGTCTCCAAAAAGAACTTTTCCACGAGTAGAAACAGGGTCGTCCTAATGAATTTATAAGATATGAATGATGGAATTTGCTTCAATTCATGGTCCTTTGGAATGTAAAGAGCTCCCTTATTTTTCATTATGAGTATTAAAACATGGGCCAACCCATTTTTCATACGGGAGGCCAAAAGGTTTGGAGGCCCGTGAGTGAGACAAAATGTCTCTGGGAAAAGTGAGTGGCAGAGTTGCTGTCTTCAACACGGCGATCAAGAGGCAAAGACTTCCAGACGCTTCCAAGCTCCAGAGAAATGAGTGGATCGGTGGTCTGCAAAGCGGTGGAGGAATAGCTGTCCGAGAGAGAGGCGAAACGCAGGTAAGAAAGTAAAATACTCTTATTTTATTTATCTGTATATTTTTGTAACTTGGTGAGAAAAGAGAGAAAGAGCTCTATTTATAGAACTCTTGGGAAAACTAACAGTAAACTAAAAACCAAACAGAAAAAGAAACCCGATTACTGTCACAGGACAGTAATCTTACAAAACAATAAAACCCAATAGCCTCCCCTCAAGCTGGATGGTGTATGCTCACCATTCCAAGCTTGGGAACTATGAACTTGAACCGAACACGGTGAGGAAATTTTGTGAAAACGTCAGCAAGCTGCTCGTCAGATCGGACCGGGAGAAGCCGCAGGAGATTGGCCTGTATCTTTTCACGGACGACATGGCAATCAAGCTCTATGTGCTTGGTTCTCTCATGAAAGCTCTGGTTGTGAGCTATGTGTCTCGCCGACTTGTTGTCGCAATACAGAACAGGAGTTCCTCCTTGCTGAACATATAGATCTTGTAGGAGATAATGAAGCCATTGTATCTCACATACTGTGGCTGCTAGGGCACGATATTCAGCTTCAGTGGAAGATCTTGAAACGGTGCTTTGCTTTTTGGATTTCCAGGAAATAAGGGATGATCCAAGGAAAACGCAGAACCCTGTAGTTGACCTCCTAGTATTGGGGCATGTTGCCCAATCTGAGTCACTAAATGCCTTTAGGTGAATGGGAGAGTCAGCTCCAAAAAATAATCCTTCCGAAGGCTTAGACTTCAAGTACCTGAGAACATGTTGCACAGCCCGCAAGTGATAATTAGTGGGAGATTTCATAAACTGACTCAAAATATTAATAGAAAAGCATAAATCGGGTCTAGTATTAGTGAGATATAACAACTTTCCTATTAATCTCCAATAGGATCTAGGGTCATCTAAGTAACTGTCTTCCCTGTACAGTGAGCTCGTGTCACTTAAGAAGGGAGTAGAGCAAGGTTTGCACCCCAACATTCCAGTTTCTCTAAGAATGTCTAGTGCATATTTTCTCTGGCATAAATGAATCCCCTTTTTAGATCTGGCCACCTCCAATCCTAGGAAGTATTTAAGTTCTCCCAGGTTCTTTATGTGGAATTTATTGTCCAATAGAGCTTTTATGTGATAGATCTCAGTCATAGAATTTCCAGCAAGTATAATGTCATCAACATAGATAAGTAAGGCAGTAAAATTTACAGAAGTTCTTTTTATAAAAAGAGAATGGTCAGATTTTGATTGAACATAGCCAACAGAAATAAGAAAGGATGACAATTTCTCAAA
The DNA here is from genome assembly GCF_000741045.1 of Vigna radiata var. radiata. Taxonomy (NCBI): domain Eukaryota; kingdom Viridiplantae; phylum Streptophyta; class Magnoliopsida; order Fabales; family Fabaceae; genus Vigna; species Vigna radiata. Next base: position 13,940,175 of record NC_028355.1, read on the forward strand.
CCATTGCCTGCTGGCCTGTTTTAGACCATACAGGGATTTAGTAAGCCTGCAAACCTGGCCCTCTTGACAAACATTTAGACCAGGTGGTGGTTCCATATAGACCTCTTCATTTAGGTCTCCATGCAGAAAGGCGTTGTCCACATCTAGCTGATGTAGGAACCAGTTATTAGAGGCTGCAAGAGCGATAAGAAGCCTAACAGTAGTGAGTTTAGCAACAGGTGAAAAAGTGTCCAAATAATCTATCCCTTCTTGTTGAGTGTATCCTTTTGCTACCAGGCGGGCTTTATGTCTCTCTATACTACCATCAGCTTTGTATTTGATTTTGTATACCCATCTACAACCAATGGGTTTCTTTCCTTGAGGTAGTTGTGTTAAGTACCAAGTACTGTTGTTTTGCAAGGCCCTGATCTCTTTCTGCATAGCTTCTGTCCACTCTCTCGAGCATTTGGCCTCATTGTAAGATTGAGGTTCACTGTTTGTAGTGATAGCCATAGTATACTTCAAGTGCTTCTCTGACAAAGAATCATAAGACAAGAAATCAGAGATGGGATAAGGGGTTTTAGAATCATTTCTTATAGACAAGGATTGATTAACCTGATGCACATAATCGTCTAGATATCTTGGGGTCCTTCTAATTCTGTTGGGTCTCCTAGAGCCATGACTTTCCTCATCATTCATAGTATTGCCGCTGTCGTTGTTGTCATTGACAGGCCGCTGTAGTTCTCTTTCGTTTGTATCCATCTCATCATGATCTTCATAGTCAGCAAAGCCATTATCGGCACGTTGTACTTCTCTTTCATTGATATCCGCCTCAGTATGCTCCTCATAGTCGACAAAGTCATGATATCTTAGGACATTATCGAGAGAAGTCGCCCTGTCAGCTTTTCTGTCAATTAATGCTCTACAGTCATGCTTGTTCTTATAAGGGAAAACGTCTTCATAGAAGACAACATTCCTGCTAATGAAAAGCTCTTTAGTATTGATATCAAGAACAATGTAGCCTTTGACACCACCCTTGTAACCGAGAAAGACTCATTTTCTAGCTCTCGGATCAAGTTTATTCCTGTTGTGTTCAAGTGTGGAAGAAAAACATAGGCACCCAAACACTTTAAGATTTAAGTAAGTAGGGGGAACATTATAGATCAGTTCATAAGGGGTTTTGTTGTTTATGACAGGAGAAGGTAATCTATTTATTAGGTAAACTGCATGACTAACAGCGTATGACCAATAAGCATTTGGCAAATTGGCCTGGAAAAGAAGACCACGAGTCACATTCAGAATATGCTGATGCTTCCTTTCAACAACAGAGTTTTGCTCAGGAGTTTCAACACAACTCTTTTGGTGATTTATGCCATACAAGTCATACATGTTCACACAATTAAATTCAACTCCATTGTCAGTCCTAATATTCTTAATCATTTTACCAAACTGATTTTTAATTTTGACAATAAAATTTTGCAACAGATTCCTTGTTTGACCTTTATTATTCATTAGAAATATCCAAGTAGGTCTACTATAATCATCTACTATAGTAAGAAAATACTTATGACCGTGAACAGAACAAGTTGAAAGGGGACCCCATATATCACAGTGGATAATTTCAAAGCATTCAGTAGTCATAGATTTACTCTTAGGAAAAGACAGTTTTCGTTGTTTAGCATAGTGGCAAGTCTCACAAACAATATCAGGCCCAATTTTCACATAAGGAAACCATTCAGACATCTGTTGCATAGTTTTGTGTCCTAGATGGCCTAACCTATGGTGCCACAGATTTACATCAGTGTGTTCATAAGAAAAAGCAGAATTGGAAATGAAATTCTGGTCAGGACTAGGACAGCCTTGTAGGTAATAGAGTCCTTTGCAGAGATTAGCATACCCAATCATCTTCCCCGTAGAACTCTCCTTTATCTGACAAATCTCAGAGAAAAATATTAAACTGCAATTCAAGTCCTTGATGAGACTTTGAACAGAGATGAGATTAAAACAAAAATCAGGGATATATAGAACATTAAAGAGAACAAATTTTTCAGAAAATTGAACTGTCCCTGCATGTTGAGCAGTGACAATAGCATTGTTTGGCAGTCTAATAGAGATGGGTCTGATTTTATGAAAAGTGATAAAAAATTTTAAATTATGGGTCACATGATCTGTGGCCCCTGTGTCAAGAATCCAGGAAGATATACCTTGCTGATCACCTGGGTTGTCTCTTTGCATCTGGTTCACCTTGTGTGTGGGTTCATCAACCTTCTCTATCATTTTGAGAAGTTTTTGCATTTGTTCAGGGGTAAGAGAGTTGAGGGCAGCACTAGTGCTGGTTTGGTGAGTTATCTGGTTATTTTCTGGGCCAGTGCTGTTTTGACTGGCGTTAACCGAGCCCCAGTCTCCCTTCCTATCTTGGTTACTGTCAGCCTTTTTATACCAAGGTGGATAACCATGCTTGGAATAGCATTCATCTACAGTGTGATTCATCTTGTTGCAATAAGAGCATTGCTTCCCATAGTTAGGGTTCCTTCCCCTTCCTCTTCCTTGACCACGTGGGACAATTCCACGTCCTTGTCCTCTCCATGTCTGATTGTTATTTCTGTCCGCAGCATTGGCTAGAATCCTGGTTTCAACGGTTTGTTTGTGACCGGTACCATTGAAGTCTTGTCTCTCTTGCCTTTCTTGTTGCATGATGAGTGAGAAAACCTTGTTGATATTAGGAAGGGGTTCCATCAAAAGTATTTGAGTTCTGACAGTACTGTATGTGTCGTTTAGACCCTTCAAGAAACACAGTACGTGTTCCATTTCTCTATACTTTAAAGAAATCTTTGAAAGCTCACAGCAGCAAGGGGTCTTACAGATACAAGTGGGTATGGGTCTAAGTGACTCCAATTCCTCCCAAAGAACCTTCAGATCGGTAAAGAATTGACTCACGCCTCTTTCACCTTGTTTTATTGAGTGAATGTCTTGGAGCAAATATGAGATTTTAAAGTAGTCTCCCTTAGAAAACCTTTCTTTCAATTCGTCCCATAACTCCTTTGCTTCTTCCACATATATAACGCTTTCTGCAATTTGTGGAGAAAGGGTCTTTATGATCCAAGAGAGGACCATCATGTTGCATCTTTCCCAGGCGTCGAACAGAGCCTCATTCCTTGGAGGTTTCACTATTGACCCATCAATGAATTTGACCTTATTTTTTTGAGAGAAGTGCCCTCTTCATGCTTCTGCTCCAAGAGGAATAATTGTTTTCATTCAGAATTTGAGAGATGAGAGAAATACCGGGATTCTCCCCAGGGTGTAGATAGAACGGACTGGAAGGATTGGTAGATTGATCCACTGATGAATTGGTAGTGCTAGCAGTTTCACCCATTTTGGTAGGTAACAAGAACGAGCCAAGAACGAGTCAAGAAAACGATCAAGATAGTAGCAAGAACAGAAACAGAGGCAGCGGAAACAGAGCAGGTATTAAACCTGCTCTGATACCATATTAAAACATGGGCCAACCCATTTTTCATACGGGAGGCCCAAAAGGTTTGGAGGCCCGTGAGTGAGACAAAATGTCTCTGGGAAAAGTGAGTGGCAGAGTTGCTGTCTTCAACACGGCGATCAAGAGGCAAAGACTTCCAGACGCTTCCAAGCTCCAGAGAAATGAGTGGATCGGTGGTCTGCAAAGCGGTGGAGGAACAGCTGTCCGAGAGAGAGGCGAAACGCAGGTAAGAAAGTAAAATACTCTTATTTTATTTATCTGTATATTTTTGTAACTTGGTGAGAAAAGAGAGAAAGAGCTCTATTTATAGAACTCTTGGGAAAACTAACAGTAAACTAAAAACCAAACAGAAAAAGAAACCCGATTACTGTCACAGGACAGTAATCTTACAAAACAATAAAACCCAATAATGAGTTATGCCAAGAAGGGTTGGATATCTCTAACCTCTAAAGCTTACTTAAGGTTACCATCTACTTTTTTGATTCGAGAAAAGTCACTAATATTCAATTTTTTAAAACCTTTCATTACAAAAGTTAAATTCTTCAAATCTAAATATGGTTTTACAAAATAATATTAAAATATTTTTCCCTTTTCTTTTTTCATTTCACGATGTTTTTTCTTTTAAAGTTTTTATCACAAATCACTCAATCTAAATATGCACAATCTTTATCAATCATTTTGAATTAACTTCCAAAAAGTAAATCACTAATACTAAACAAAAACATAAATGTTAAGCTAATATAAATTTGATTGTGTGTTGATAGCAAAAAGTTGATCTCTACTTATCCTATTTGATGAATAATGGTTTGTATTTTGAGATAATCACTTATTATATAAAAACTTTTGTTTGTTCATAACATTTTTATTGTAATTTCATAAGGAAGCAATCATCTCTAACTTTGTTTGTTCATAAATTTTTATTGTAATTTCATAAGAAAACATTTTTATTGTTATTTATGTAATTTATTTATCATAATATGTTTGTGCTGAATGTACTTACCTTTTATGGTACATGAGTTTTAATTTTTTAATAATTTAAGATTTTGATCAATAAATTAATGATGAATTTAGTTAGACTATTCTTTAAATTTTTTATTAATTTATAAATTTTAAATAAATATTTAAAGAAAAATAATTTAACTAAATGACTAAAAATTAAAACTCATATGCAAGAACCTAAGTATATTTATATATATTAAAAGAGAATAAGAGTGAAAACAATATTAAGATAAAAGAGGTGGACTTTATTATAAAGAAAAACAATTTTATACTTATGCTGAACTCTCTTAAAAGCTAAAAAAACCATTTTTTTTCTAAGAATGTTCCTCTAACCCCTACTTTTCTCTACTGTTCACACTGATTCAACCATTGCATTGTCAATTAGGTGGTGTTTTGTTAAGACTTTGGCAAGCGTACCAAATCGTTCAAGTAGTAAAACTGGTAAGACCGAGTATCGTTTCCCAAGAGACTCAGTTAACACTTTACGATTGTATAATTAACTAACTAACTTAGGCTAAGGAATGATTCCCTTTTATATGAGTTTTTGTGTAATTAAAGTAACTATAAAACATAAATGATAAAAGTGATCTTAAGCACTCAAACACTTGGAAATGGTAGGATTAGAAATGAAATGGAATGGTATTGTTGGGGGATTGCTTTCACCGACTTCACTCTTATGCAAATAAAATCATTCCTCTTCATTAATATGTCAATGTCAATCTACTAATTTACTCAAACCCCAATCCCTTGGTAGAAAGAGCCTAGATTCACTTATTAAATCTCAATCCCTTGGCAACCTAACTAGTTCACCTGCATTAAGAAATGAGATTTTAAGACAACCAAAGGTCCTAGTTTTATCCCTAGACACTATTTCCTTTAGGTGTTTAACCCAAGTCCGGATTCACTCAACATTTCTCAATATTAAGCAAACCCTAAAATTAAGTCATGGGTAGCCACTTCACAACAAGCATTAAGAGAAGGAGTTAAACACTAACAATCATTGAAAGAGGCATATATTCATTCAAAACAAAGTGATTTACATAAGAGTTCAGTGGCTACAACAATCCCCCAACAATAATGAAATTAGCTCTCCATGAATGGAGANCTCAANCTTACAACAATGGTGGAAATGGAAGAAAGAAGAGAACCCAAGGATGAAGAAGGATTGTTCCCACAGCTCCTAGCTCGCCTCCAAGAGCTCCCAAGCAGAGAAAATGTGTTTGGTTTACAAAAGATCCAAAGCTCTTCGTGCATCCAAGTGAAATAGGGCAAATCTGCCATGTTAGAAAAGTTGGCGCTCAAGCCCCCCAAAAATGGGGCGCTCAGGCACACGACAGTCAAACTGATGAACTGGTGCACTGGCGCTCGAGCCCCATAGGCCAGGGGGGCTCGAGCCTGATTTTAGCAGATTTCTAGTTCTTCATTTTTTGTTTGCTCTTCTTGCTTTTCTTGGTTTCCAATGTCTTCATTTGATGCATAGACTTCTTCCAATTCCATTAAGCACATGAAAGCAAGGATTAGTGAGCAAAATATCTCATTAAAACTTGGGGTGCAACCACTTAACAAACTAAAAGAAAACTAGGATTTACAAGGTAAAAAGTTAAGAAAGGGTTGACATTTTCTCTTGATTCATCACTAAAATCATGGTAAAATATGTCATTATCATGTCTCAGCATTCCCGACGCAAAGGGCTTCGCAACTACCCGATTAGTTTCGCGTTCTTGAGCGGGTAAGTGGTTTTGCCCTTTTTCTCCGCTGTTCTTGAACCTAGGGCATGCGATTCTACTGGTTGCATGTGCCTAGTATGTTCTTCTTTTCATTCTTTGCCTCATTCTAGCTCTAAGAGCTGTCTTTCATCACCAATGTGGTGGTTGTAGGGTGTTGTATAGGTCTTGCTAAGATAGGCATTGTTGAGTCGTTCTCTTAAGCTAAGCAGTTTAACCCTTCAGGTAAGGGGAGCTGAGTTTTTGATTTCTGTTCAGTGATTTAGATTGTGCATAAACTAGGTTTCTACTTTGAGTTATGAAACAATGCATATGTGTGCTACGTTATGGATTAGTATGTTGCCTGGACATGAATTTAGTTTTTGATGGCTTAAGTTGCATGTTTTGCACTGTTGAATTAGTGAATCTGTATTGTGATGTTGGTGGACTGTCTTTGGTGTGTTCGATTTTTGGCTGTGTGTATATTGGAGGTGTTGTGGTGATGAAACTGTTGTAAGAGTTATTAGGTAGAAAACTTGGTGGCTTGGTAGTGTTTTAGGCCTTTTGAGAGGAAGTAAGGTAGTAAGTTTGAGAGTTAGGGGTTATGGGCATAATTGGGCTGTTGGAACCTCTAAGGCAGGTCAATTGTGACTTGTAGGGTGCGTTAAGCCGTTCTAAAGCAAGTTCTAAATGGTAAAACTAAAATTGGGTCCTTGGGTTGATAAATTAAGAGTTTTAAGTTGAGAATTGGGTCTTAATCAGTTTGGAATCATGTTAGGAATGTTTAAATTCATTGAGACAAGTTTAAGTGGACCTAAATCACAAATTAGAAGAGTTTAAAATTGGTAAAAATGGCTAGAAGTGGTAACTTGGGTGTGTGAGTGCATAAATTTGTAGAATTGCGTTCTGTAGATTATGCAGTCATGTTATGCGAATTGTCTCGCATAGCGAGACCCTGTAGAGGGTGTCCCCTGTTTGGTCATTCGCTATGCGACATTGTGCGGTGTGCGAATGACCAGAGAGTCATGCTCTTTGTTTGAGTTCTCGCATATCTCACGTAGCGACCTGGGTGCGCTATGCGAGAGACCTGAGGTCCTACACTTCTGTTTGCTAATTCACCTTGCGAATTCAGGGTGTGCGCTATGCGAAAAAACCCAGTTTCGCCATGCGAATCTGGGGGTGTGCTGTTCGAACCCCTTGAGTCTAAGTCTCTCTTTTGCTCTTGTCTTGGCTGTACCAAGTGTGTGTAAGAACTGAAATGCATTGTATGATAGTAGTAGTGTTATGTGATTGAAAGCATGTGAATATATGAGGTATACTTGGTGGTTAAGTGTAACAAAGTGTGTTTCATGGACGTAATTCCATGATCCTCAAGGAGAGGATTCATGGTGGTGCCCTTTTAGTGTGTGTAGAATGATTTTCATGGAAGCTCAGTATTGGGGGTTATCCTGAAACTACAATGATCAATCATTCTCAATTAAAGAGGATTGAATCATGTCGTGAGTAGTAGCAAGAGGTCTTAGTCTTAGAGGCTTCCAGTATGCTCCAAGGCGCGGTACAGACTAACCTCGTGAGTGTGGTAGGGTGAAACTATTTGGCAATGACTTTGCAAAGTAGTAGATGCCACCACGAGTGCATGACCCGTCATAGCTCGACAATCATTCTAGTCCGGACGAGTCAAGTTTTAAGTGAAGCAATTCTTGATTGTGAAATCTAGTATATCTGTGTTGAATTGCATATTGAGTGTGATTGATATAACATGATTTTTATACTCTCACCCTTGCTTGTTTGTGGCTTGTCTGTGTATGTCTTCTTTTTACAATGATCATCCACTTGGATGTGAGCAGATGTTGAGGAGGTGCCTCTGGAGCAGGTCTTGGAGGATGAAGATGTTGCAACTTAGTTCTTTTAGGATTTCCGAATTTAATTGTATTATTTTGAAGCACTTTATTATGTAGAAGTTTCAATCTGACGTTGTTTTGGATGACTATAATCTTAACAACTTCACTGTAAGTCTACTCTAACTGTTCTATTATATTAAAACTGTAAGTCTACTCTAACTGTTCTATTATATTAAAATGTAAACTATCGGGATTATAATATGTTTTATATGTAATTGAATGTCACACAAGTACATAAAAACATGATAGAAAATTAATTACATAAATTACAGTCTTATTTACAGTAATATGCTGTAAATATTCTTATAAATAAGTTTTAAAATGAAATTACAAATACGATTTACCATTTTTATATTTTTAATTATTTTAAAAAATTGCGTAGAAAATAATTGAATACTTTGAAAGAATAAGTATTCTATATAATTATTCTATTACAATCTGATAAATTTGTCTTTACAAATAGGTTTACCATTCTTATATTTATAATTATTTAAAAAAATTGCGTAGAAAATAGTTGTACGTGAGAATATTATTTTGAAAGAATAAATAAGTATTCTATTATGATCTGATAAATTTGGCGAACCTTATATTCTCCAAAAAGAAACCGTCCTAGTGAAGATATTAGTGGGGGTATGAATAATGTGTTGGGATAAAGCATGAGAAGTGGATGGCGAGGATAACAGAGAGTGTGAAATTATAGCAAGTAGGATGAGGATGGGTCCCACCTAACTATATTAATATATCGCTTTTATTTTCTTTCCACTGACACAAAATCCATACATACAATACCACATCAGCGCCTCCGTGGGAATGGACGAATCACAATCGCCGCACCTCGCTCTTCCCTCCAATTCAGCGTCCTAAGCTTTCCAAAGCCCCAAAACGGAAACTTCTAGGTTCTTCTAGAACCTTCTATTACGTTCCAACTCTTCAGGACCCATGGCCGAAACTCGGAGATCCACGGGCACCGTTAAGTGGTTCAACGCGCAGAAGGGTTTCGGATTCATAACTCCCCAGGACGGCTCCGAAGATCTCTTCGTTCACTTCACTTCCATCCGATCCGACGGCTACCGCTCCTTGACCGAGGGCCAGTCTGTCGAGTTCCTACTCGATTACGGCGACGACGGCCGTGCCATGGCCGTCGACGTCACCTCCGCCGTTAGATCTCGCCGTCCAGGAGGTTTTCGCGGTGGGACCGGGAGAGGAAGAGGACGCTACGGCGGAGGGGAAGGCCGTGGTGGAGGGATCGGCCGGAGAGGGGCAGGAGGTTACGGCGGTGGAGGAGGAGGACCTGAGTGTTATAATTGTGGAAGAATAGGTCACTTGGCTAGGGATTGTTACCACGGACAGGGTGGTGGTGGTGGTGGTGGTGCAGGTGGTGATGGTAGGATACGGAGACGCGGTGGAGGAGGAGGCGGCGGCGGTGGTGGAGGAGGGTGTTATAACTGCGGGGAGGAAGGGCATTTTGCAAGGGAATGTCCGAACGTTGGGAAATTAAATGAGTGAGAATGTGGGGTTTATGAATTATGATTTCTTCTATTATATTGTGAGTCTGCTATTGTTAGTTGGGGTTGGTTGCATGGGTCTGTTATTTTTGGTTTCTAGCCATTGGCTTTTGTTCTAATATGTTTTGCAGATTTTGCTAATTGTTTCATCTAATGCGGTTCTTTTGATGAAGTGATTATGGTTGTTCCTCCCGTTGAATATGAAGCAAGGGAAGCCATAACTAATGGCTAATTTAATCAATTTATTAATTTAGCAAAACATTGCATTTGCTTCTATGCTCTGTCCTCAAACTATCTATATTTGTGTGGCAGTCTTGCCATTCTGATCACTTCCCAAGCAAATTTCAGCTTCTCACTTATGTGCTTTTATATGTCTGTCTGTATTTTCAAGGGGTGTGAAACAATTTTAAACTAAGAATCTATCAAAACTCGTGTTAATGATTTTTTAATGTAATTGTTGTAAAAGTAAATAAAATAATTATAACTAATAATTTCTTGTAAATTGAGCCGGTGCTATTTAATTATATTGCAAGTGTATCTATTATTCATGCTACTCTTTAATTATATTTTAAGTGTATCTATTGTTCATGGTACGTATCTATCTTTTACACTTCAAAGAAACTGTGCTTTAATTAATGGTTTATTTCTTTAGATTTCTTGCGGATTATTTTCCCCTGGATATGCCTACTAAAGAAGGATATACAAAAGTTGGTTGAAAGAAGTTTAATTTTCATCTGTAATTCATGCATATATTGTGAGGCAAGATCCTACCTCTCTGATAAGAAGCGAGCATTTACGCAGTGGTCCTACCTTCAAAGATATGATAAGTAGTCTATTCTGTCCTCTAGTTTTGTGTGTGGATAATATGTTGTCATTTCTGATATCTTTATTCATGAACATAATAAATGTTGTGGATGTTCTTTTTTTTTTTAATATGTTCATTTAAGGCATTGTTTTATTCTTTTTAAAGGTTTTACTGGCAGAGATTTTCTAAACTTTAATACTGTGAAAAGTTGTGAATAAATGCAGTCTCCATCTTGGTTACGAAAACAGTTGCAACAACTACAACTTTAAATTGCAGTGACAGCAGCTTGGTTCCAACTTAAAACCACATCATGCCTTTAAAATTTTTATTAGAAGTATTATGCTACATCAATCTTTAATAAGGATACTTAATTGTCAAATCAGTGGTTAATTATCATGACAGATATGCTTAATCCCGTGTTGTATGATTACCAAAAAATAAAAGGTTAACGTAGTTTCACTAGAAGTTGATGTGTTGTCCTGTCATGCATTTTGATGGTTGCATGAGAGTTTTGTGGGGTTGCTTCCGCCCCTTGGTTTTTTTATAATTGCTAGAATAATCTTTGCATCTTCCTTTCTTTTGTATTTTCAACCTAAAAATATATATGCTAACTCTTGTTGTTTCTTCGGAAATGGATCTTTAGTTGTTTAATGCTTATGATAATAGGTAGGTGTGATCATTCTGTATTTGGATAATTTTGAGTGGCTTGTGAATATCCATTAATAATCGAAATCCTGGTTTTTCTTTTTCTTCTGTCCATCACTTTGAATTTATGGCATTCTTTGTAATACCTGGTTCTTATGGATTCATCTTTTTCTGTGGTCATGATTTTGGAGAACGGTGACATTTTCTCCCTTCTTATCCTACAACCATTGTTCACAAATGCACATTGATAGTTGGTCTATTGCTATGGGTTTTACTTTTGTATCAATTGAGAAATTTATTTGTCTAATCATAGCTAATTTGTGGGCTTCAATTTTTGTGTTCAAAAGTTTAATTTTTTTGTGGTTGATCATTTCTGACCATTAACATCAAACTCTGAAAAGATAGTCAATATCAGGTCCACTTTGTCGCTTTCGATCTTATCAAGAGGCTGTTACATACAAAGTTTGTGACTGAACGAACCTTTGCTCTTTCAGCACTTCAATGTATAATGGGTCAGTGAAATATAAACGGGATGTCAAATGAAAAAAAAAAAAAAAAAAAACTTAATAAGTAGGGTTTAATCATGTATGCATTTCAGTAACATAATATTTCCTAGTTCAGAATTTTGAATGTTTTTATTCCATCACGTTCTATGGTATCAATTAGGCACTAGAATTGTTGGACCCTGACCTTATAATCCAGTGATGGCTTTATTATTGTTTCTTTCATTTGTTAGTAATATGATTTGTTTATGGGGGTGGCCTCTACTCACAAAAAAATAAAACTAAACTTATGTTAGGTATTCCTTCATTAAAATTATATTATTATTTACTGTGTATTTTTTACTACTTTTCATTTTTTTATTTTAATTATGAATTCTTATAATGTTGTTCTACCAATTATATGCTTATTTAGATATTGAAGAAATTAATTATGACAAATGACTATACATTGTTGGTGAGATTAATTATTATTTTTGGAGTTTATTGTATTATTGCTAAAGTAACTTTTCTTTACTCAAAGGATAAAAATCACTATTAGTCTGATTTTTAAAATGATTATGGTGAAATTCTATAAAATTGTCATATTTAGTAGTTTATGATTAGACAACTGTGTAAAAGTGATTTTCTTTTTCTATTTCATTTAACTCTATTTATTTTGTTCCTAAAAGTTTTACACAGTTGCCGTAAATGAGAAAGAAATAGTAGTAAAATCATAGTAAGAAATATAAATAATTTAAACATGAATAAGGATATTGATTATATATTTTTTTCAAATTGTTGTGTTGTTTTTCTGAGTAAATATAAAAGAAATAATGGGAAAAATTGTAAAAAATAATGTTAGAATTTTGTTATGGCGTAATGATGGAGATTTGAATTTCATGGTTCTCGAGTTATCAAATAATGTCTAAAATCCCTTCTAATTCATAACCTTAAAAAAAATTGTGAATTTTTCTTCTTATATATCATACATTTAGCTGGTTTTTATTGTTGGGTATCGAAGTGGGTCATGCACGTCCCAACTATTTTAATTTATTTTAAAAATATTTTATACTTTTTCACTATTTTTTTTATTTCAAAAATATCCTACACCTCTCAACTATCCTCAATCATCTTTCTCTTCTTCTCTGTACATTAATGAAACATTTATATGGTTCAGATTTGAATTTGTGATATATTACAAAATATAAAATTCAAAGGAAACTTTTAGTACTTCTACCATTTTCATTTTATAAAATTAAAAGTTAGATACAAATACAAAATAATAAACATAATAATATTAATAGTAAATAATATTATATTATTATTATTATTATATACTAACTTTATAATGACGAAAGAACTAAATAAATTCTAAATATTTAATAAATAACTTTCTTTTATATTTTAAGTATTTAATAATATTTTTATATTATTTATATAATAAATTAAATATTTTATTCAAGTTATTTTAGTCAAACATGTCGGTGAGTTGAAACATAATATAATGTTAAAAATTATAGATATTATATGTAAAANAAAACACACACACACACACATATATATATATATATATATATATATATATATATATATATATATATAAACATCTTTTTANANATNTANAANAAAATTTTACTATTTATTAAGTAATTTGAAAAGAAAAAAATATATTCAATAACGAAAATAAGATTGAATCAAACTTATTTAAGAAAATATATCACAAGTTCAAATTTGAGTAATGTAAATGCTCTATTAATGAGAGCCATGTAAATGTTCCATTAATGTAGAGAGAGGAAGAGAAAGATTGTTAAGTATAGTGGGGAGGTGTAGGGTAGTTTTGGAATAAAAGAAAATAATGGGGAGGTGTATAATATTTTTGAAATAAATTAAAATAGTGGGGAGGTGCAGGACCCACTTGGGGAGATGGAGTTTTGGGTTAATTATGTATTTGAATTTGTCACAATTATTAGGGTATTGCTCCCTCCACCTCCCCAAGTGCTCCTCCACCATCCCATTATTTTCATTTATTTCAAAAATATTTTACATATCTCTACTCTTTTCTTTTATTTCAAAAATACCTTACGTCCTCACTATCCTCAATAATATTTCTCTTTCTCTCTCTACGTTAATAGAGCATGTTCACATGGTTTAGATTTGAATTTGTGATATACTGCAAAATATAAAATTCAGAGAAAACTTCAATATTAGTGTTTCTACCACTTCCATTTTATATTAATAATAAATAATAATATATTATTATTATTATATACTAACTTTATAATGACAAAAAAACTAAATAAATTCCAAATCTTTAACAAATAACTTTTCTTTTATATTTTAAGTATTTAATAATATTTTTATATTATTTATCTAATAAATTAAATACTTTATTCAAGTTATTTGACTCAAATATGTTTGTAAGTTAAAACATAATATAATGTTAAAAATTATAGATATTAAATGTAAAAAAACACATATATATAAACATTTTTCTAGAAATTTACAACAAAATTTTACCATTTATTAAGTAATTTGAAGAAAAAAATATATTGAACAACAAAAATAAAATTGAATCAAACTTATTTAAGGGAATATATCATAAGTTCAAATTTGAGCCATATAAATGCTCCATTAATAAGCTAGGTAAATGTTCCATTAATGCAGAGAGAGAAAGAGAAAGATGGTAAAGGATAGTGGGGAGGTGTAGGGTATTTTTGGAATAAAGAAAATAGTGGGGAGGTGTAGAATATTTTTGAAATAAATTAAATTAATGGGGAGGTACAGGTCCCACTTGGGGAGGTGTAGGGAGCAACACCATATTTATTTCAAAAATATTTTACACCTCCCCAAGTATGGTGTTGCTCCCTCCACCTCCCCAAGTGTTCCTCTACCTCCCCATTATTTTCATTTATTTCAAAAATATTTTACACCTTTACACTATTGTTTTTATTCCAAAAATACCTTACATCTCCCTACTATCCTTAACAATATTTCTCTTTCTCTCTCTACATTAATGGAGCATTTACATGGCTCATTAATGAAGCATTTACATGACTTAAATTTGAAGTTAGATATATTTTCTTAAATAAGTTTGATTCAATCTTATTTTCGTTGTTCAATACATTTTTTTCTTCTAGAAAAATGTTTATATACATGTATCTTTTTTTTTAAATATAATATCTATAATTTTTAACATTATATTATGTTTTAACTCACCGACATATTTGACTCAAATAACTTGAATAAAATATTTAATTTATTAGATAAATAATATAAAAATATTATTAAATACTTAAAATATAAAAAAAATTATTTGTTAAAGATTTAAAATTTATTTAGTTCTTTCGTCATTATAAAGTTAGTATATAATAATAATAAAAATAATATATCATTATTTACTATTAATATTATTATGTTTATTATTTTGTATTTGCATATAACTTTTAATTTTATAAAATGGAAATGGTAGAAGTACTAATATTGAAGTTTCTTCTTAATTTTATATTTTGTAGTATGTTACAAATTCAAATCTGAACCACGTGAATGCTCCATTAATGTAGAAAGAGAAAGAGAAAGAGAAAGATGGATTCAAATCTGAACCACGTGAATGCTCCATTAATGTAAAGAGAGAGAGAAAGAGAAATATTGTTAAGGATAGTGGGGAGGTGTAGGGTATTTTTGGATTAAAAAAATAATGGGGAGGTGTAGAATATTTTTGAAATAAATTAAATTAATGGGGAGGTACAAGTCTCACTTGGGGAGGTGTAGGGAGCAACACCCGAACAACTTTAGTTAATTTCTCTTTAAATTTGGAGGAAGGCCTGAAGAGTAGTTGGTTGGGTCTTAAGCTGAGAATAGGGCATTGATCCCTCCACCTCCCCAATTCCACCCTCCACCTCCCCATTTTTTTTTTACTTTTCCTTAATTACAAAACTAACCTTTCTTTTATTTTTTATTTTGGCTTAAATACCTATTTAGTCCCCAAGTTTGGGCTGAATTTCCGTTTGATACCCGATTTTAAAAGTGATTTAATTAGGTCCCCAGGTTTTTTATTTTGCTTGCAATAGATCCCTTCCGTTAAGTAAGGTGTAACGGTGTTAATTTTTCTTCTCTCTCCTCTGCTATTACTGACATATCTTTCTCTCTCTCCTATTTCTCTTCTCTTTCCACTAAAACATCATTATAACTACCTCTCTCTCACCTCATTATAACTACCTCTCTCTCACCTTTTTCTCTCTCATTATTTATTTCTTCTCTCTCCTGTGACACTTCTTTCTCTTTACCTTTATAACTACCTAAAAAAACAAAGATGAAAAACATGAAAGAGTATATATCAAGAATGAAATTACAAATATACGTATGTTGCTTTTTGCATAGCCTTCATAGCAGCTGCACCAGTTCTCAATGCATCAACTGTTTCAATGGTAGCCTTGGCACCTTCCAACATTATCATCTGTAACACATTGTCAGCAGAAAATATAAATGATACTCCACGCACTGAAACATTATCATACCCAAAATTGTTAGAACTAGTGTGGACGGGCTCTCTTTGAGAGAAAAAAACCAGTAACTAATACAACCAATCCTCAAAAAATAAGATTTCAAAAAACAGAAAAAAAAGAGGAAATACCAGTCTTGAACAAGCTGACCCGTGTGAATTAGTCATGCATGGTTCGCATAACTGATTGAACGAGACCCTTCTACTTTCTTTTGAAAAAATTAGAAACTATTTTACATCATATTGATTATTCAGTTCCAATTTTAAGACCAAAACTGACTTATTCAAATGACTATTCACGGGCTGTAGTTTCAAAAACATTTGTTGCAGCTACTAAATTTAAAGTGCATTCACACCTGGTCATGAATACGCAGCTGAAAATTTCCAAGTTGCTCTATTTGCTGTTCATATAGCCTCTTCCTCTTCAAACACTGTATCGCCGCTGCATAAAGCAGAAATTAAAAAAAAAAGTCATAATGGATTAATACACCATTGATGGGTGAATTGGCTCGCATTTTAAAGAAATCATACGTGAGGGCATAATTTTATTTTCAGAAAAAAAATGCATACAAGCTTATCAATGTAAGTTCAGTGAGAAGTGGTGATACAAATGGCAAGAGTATTGGGGTAAACATGCTGCATCTAGGGGAGTTACACACTCCAACTTATCAACTGCATTTCTGATTTTTTTTATTTTTATTTTTTATTTTATTACAAAAAGTTGAACAAAACATTTATTGATAAAATAATTTCCTTTATTATTTTTTAAAATTAATCTGGCCCGTGCCTCTCATTTGTCACTAAGCTAATTGTATCAAAATTGCCTACAACACATAGGACTTCCCAACTGACATGCACATCCACTGAAAAGCATTCTATGGTTGGCTCATGCTGTATCATGGCTCCAAATAGTGGAATTGTCAGATTGCCACACTTGAAAAAAATGAGGTTGTAGCAACAAACAATCTAGGTGAGGGGGAGGTCAGAGAAACCTTTTGAAAGAGACCTTATCATTTTGTTTGATTCCTAAATTGTTGTGTTGGCGCAGGAGAGAGAAGAAATAAATAATGAGAGAGAAAAAGGTAAGAGAGAGGTAGTTATAATGATGTTGTAATGGAAAGAGAAGAGAAATAGGAGAGAGAGAGAAAGATATGTCAGTAATAGCAGAGGAGAGAGAAGAAAAATTAACACCGTTACACCTTAGTTAACGGAAGGGACCTATTGCAAGCAAAATAAAAAACCTGAGGACCTAATTAAATCACTTTTAAAACCGGGTATCAAACGGAAATTTAGCCCCAAACTTGGGGACTAAATAGGTATCTAAGCCTCATTTTTTTTTTTACTTTTTTAACCCTCTTAATTAATTAACCCTACGCAGTCTCACCCCCACGCAGACCTTTCATTTTCTAAAAGTTTTAAACTTTTCCACTCATCTCTTCCTCTGCTTTGTAAGCTTTTGGTGTGTGCGGAGGTCCAACGGTTGTGTGCGACGGTCCGGTGATTGTGTGCGACGGTGCGACACGGAGGTCGTGGCTCTGTAGTTTCGTTTTTGCATGCGGGTGTGTGTGGCGGTGCAGCAGCGGCGGTGCGGCGTGGTTTGTGCGGCGGTGCGGCTTGAGTGTGCGGCGTGGTGGTGCGACGCGGTGGTTGTTGCTTCGTTTTGTTTCTGCCGCCGTCTGCGAGAGGTTAGTTTTCGTTGCGCGTTGATTTCTTGGTTTGTAAATGTATGTGATTTAGGGTTTAAGATTGTATGGATTTTTCTCTGTTTGTGCGCGATTGTTGTTTGTTTTGCTTTGTTTCGTGCTCTGATGTTTCTGGTTGTGTGTGCGTAGGAGGAAGAAGACATACCTTAACGAATGTCGACATCCGTTGACAGATAATCAGATCCGTTTAAGGGTTTAGGCTATTTTTAACAGTGAATTAACGTACCTCTCCGATGCTCAAGTATCTCCTTTCCACCACCAGGCTGCACACACTGTAAACACGAACAGGGAGAATGAGAAGAAGAATTTTGTACAGTTGCAACTTTCTTCCACAAGGCCAACAAAACCCTAATTCTCACACCAACGATTCTCACAGAAAATTCTGTGAAAGAAAAAAGAACACAAAAAAGAATTTGAAAAACCAATAATCAAACAGAAAGGAGAGACAACAGAAGTGAGAAAAAAGTTAAGTTTTTTACTAGAAGATTATAATTAAAATTAATCTATAAATTAAATTTTACCTAAGAGTATAATAGAAATATAAATAAAAAATAAAAATATAAATAAAAAAGAAGGGATAAAAGTGAGATGGGGAGGTGGAGGTCCAAGAGGGTGGTGGAGGTGCAGGGATCAACGCCCCTGAGAATATCATGGGCTTTCTCGTCTACTTTTAGGCCCATTATATAATTCAATCTTGCTGATAGAACCCAACAAAATGGTGTTGAATTTTATAAGACTATAGTGTAATTTATATTTATTTATATACTATATTTATTTTATCTTCAGAGTAGTATTTATATCAAAAGAAATCTAGTTATAGAAAATTCTTAATTTGTATCATATTTACACTATTTGTATCTCAAAAGCTTTTAAGCAGAACGGTTAGGATTGTCAATTAATTTGAGACTTCACATAAAATTGTATAAAAATACTTAAGACACAACATAACAGTTATCCACTACATTGATGAGAGTCTAAATATGATTATTTTTTCACACACTAGATTATTTGTTCTTTTTAAAATTAAAATTTTAATAAAAATATTTTTGGACCAAAAAAAATCTGCAAAGTTCTATATTAGTCATCTAAGTCTCAACTCTCAAACTGTGTTCATGAATGCATTATAATTATATTTAGAATTTACACACAAAATTATTAAAGGTTCAGTAAAAAACTCAACAAAGATTCATTAAAAGGCACAAGATTGTTCATAAAAATATAAAATTTCAAATAATAATATATTAAAAACTCATTCAATAGTTGATCAAAGGTTCGATCAGATACAATAATCTTATTTCAAAAATATGGTAAAAGGTAGCACTCAATTAGAGAAAATATTTAATTGTGTTTAAAAAACTAGAAAGTGCACAAAATAAATATTATATTCTCCACTTAACTTGTTTGTTTTGGAAAACAATTATATCTCCTCAACTTATTTCTTATGTAATTTTACAATAGAAAAAAAGTTAATTACAAAAATTAGTTCACTACAATTTAAATAAAAAAAAATCAACATTAATTTATCATATGATTATGATAAGGTATAGATTGATCATAACTATGCAACCAATTACAAATATGTAGGCTAAAAAGGAGAAAACGGATTCAATAATACTAAATAGGTTTAATGTTTTTTTTATGTTCTTAATTTCGTTCAGAATTTTAAATAATTTTTTTTTATGTCTCAATTGAATCTTTATTTTTGTAAAATTGAATGAAATAGAGATTTTTCGTCAAAAGACACCAAAGATGTTACATGACAGGCTGATAGTATAGTTTTAAATTACTTATAACTAAAATCGTGTCTCAATTGAATTAAGAAATGAAGTTTACATAGTTGAAATATAATATGAAATATAATATGAAATATAATATAAGTAACGGTAAAGTTAGGAAATCAAAATCGAAATCAAATCGGAATAGAAGTTGAGATTTAGGGTTATTGAGAGAAAAGAAAATTGTTTTGTTCGAAGAAGATCTCACAATGAAAAGAATACAGACACCCAGCCCATAAATTCCAAAACGGTGAAGTAAGACCTAGAACCTTCTCACTTGTGGTTAAAGCACGAAAAGCATCACCTTCCCTTGACAAATGAGAATGGCACCATCCACACCACCCTCTGAAATATCCTGTGCACTGTAGATGTGATCCTCCCTGCATCACACTAGGTCAAGCATTACAGGATTAGTCGGAATTCCTTTTAGAACAAAAGTCTCTTTATGTAATTTCGCTTAATACAATAATCTTCTAATTTATTCATCCCACAAAACCTTCTGGTTGGTCATTCTCAGAAAACTCCTTCTCGAAACGTGATCGAACATCTTGGCCAAGGTGTTGTTGGATTCGAGCGACGTCAAATTGGCTATGTTTTCGTCGAACCTCTCGCGCGTTTCCTTGTCTAATCTGGCCACGCTGCAAACACTAGCGCAGATCGCGAGGCACACAACGCAACACCAGAGCCCAAAAGCCCGCTGCTCCTTTGGGGCGAGAGTCGTTGTCGTTAGTGGTGAAAATGTTGGGCGAAAATGTTATCAGAGGTTTTTCTGGTTTTTGATTTGGAAATTTTCGCAGGTTCTGATTTTGTATCTCATGGTGAAAATGGTGGGCGAACTCGTTCTGTCTGCGGTTACTGCCATGGAAACGTGATTTGGTTACTAGAGAAGACGAAGGATGACATTCTAGGAGCAATGTTTGGTATTGGATCTTTCCATGCATTCTATGAAATAAGATGACCACTTCGCCCTTATTTAAATTTTATTTTCCCCCGTTGCACTCCATTTTTTAATTTAAAAATTAGAAAAAATACACTTCACAACGTCACATCATTTAAAAAGACATTCTCAGTATGTCATGTAAGGATGAGAACGGGTCGGGTCAGACACAAATAGTGTCTATCCGCAACTCGACCCGATAAAAAAAATCTACTTGCTATCCGACCCGCTATCCACACAGATATCCGCTTAAAAAATATTCGCGGATATTTTAAAAGCCATAGATATCCGTGGATACCTGCAAATATTTAAAAAAAAATATATTTTTATAAATTATTAAAATAAAATTTAAATAGAATTACAAAAAAAATATAAAATATAATTAAAATTTAACTTTTGTTTCGGTTGAATTGGTCTGAGGTCAGTCGTCCTTCTTTGCTTTGTTCTCTTTTGATCTCCAATTCTTCCTGCGAATGTCATCCACTCTGATAGATTGTTGACGTGCAGAAGACACTCCGACATTCAATATATAAAAAGGTCTAAATTTTATTAGGATAGGAAAGGAAGATTGTACCTAGACATCAATTATATATTGATAGGCAAGCTTCTTGTTGATTATGTAGTATACTTTTAGGCAATCAAAGCCACTAATCAATAATTAATACCTAATTAATACCGTATATTTTGTAAAGAGAAGAGTAACACAATCTGACCTATTAAGTAGTGTAGTATTTTTTAGGCAATCAAACCCAATAATCAATATCGTATATTTTGTACGATCAGTATATTTTATATAATACAATTTTAATTAAATTTAACCTTGTAAAATATAAATTAATGCTAATTTTAATTAGATTTAACTTCATAAAATAAAATTTTTTTTAGTGGGTAGCAGATATCTGCTGGTACGGATAATATAATACTTGCATACGACCCGTTTATAAGCGGGTATTAAAATACCCGCTATCTGCGGGTTTTGGGTAGTAAATATCTGTGGGTATCAACTATCCGTCACGGATTTTATCCGCGGATATCTATGGGCGCGGATTTTTTTTGGCATCCCTAATGTCATGTAACACCCTCCTTAATGATGTATTCTCAATTTGACGAAAAGCCCTTATTTGATTCAATCTTACAAAAATAAAGACCCAATTGATAGGCCGAACAAGAAAAAGGACTTATTTGACATTCTGAATGAAAATAGGGACCTAAATAGACATTAAACCTACTAAATAAAGATTTTGAATGTTAGCATTATTTTAAATATAAAATAAATATTATAGCATTTTTCAGTTCCTATTTTTAAGGAACATAAAGTGGTCCATTAAGCCATTATTTTTTATCTTTTTAGCTTCATAGAGGTTATGGAGTACTTATTATTTTGTTTAAATGTAAAAGCCCATTTATTTTGAACTCATGATGGGCAGACTTTATATAAGGAAATGTGTTACTCTCAGTTTTTATCACTAAGCCTAATCTTCTATTCAGAAAACATACCATCAAGTTTGAGTGAGTTAAGGTTTATAAAAACAAAGTTGTCTACAGAATTGTAATGACAGAAGGTACACACATTATTCTTTCATTTTTGCTTCTGCTGTTTTTGATCTGAATGTGTTACTTTAATATAACATGTTTAAGTCAATTTTATACTCTGTAATTTTATCATTTGGTATCAAAGCCACTGTTCATTCGTCTACCTTGCATATTTTTGTTGATTTGGATTTTTAAATTTACAGTTTTATTATTTTGATTCATTTAATCCAAACAAAATTCCCAAATTACCGTTTTTTTTTTAATCTTAAATGGAGCTTTTATATTTAAAAGCGAAAATAAAATTAAAAGTGAGTCAAGAAGATCCATCTAAAGCTTGAAGACGATGAACAATTTCTATTTGTTCGTTTTCTTCTCTCTCATGTTTCGGTGTTCTCTCTCACATTTCAGGTTTTTATTATCCATTGAAGAATCCTTTTATTTTTCTTCAAGTCACATTTCATGTTTCTGGGTCATTTCATATACAGCATTGTAACTGTTTTTTACGCCGAATTTAATTGCTGGACCGAGGAAAATTCTCGGCTTTCCCCTCTAGAGAATTGCAGGCTTAGTAAAAATCAATTAACTTTTTGAACGTGACTTTGCCCATTAAGCCGAAGATGTTTTAATTGTTAGACTTCACATGCGCACAGGATCATATATTGACCAAAAGGGTTTCTGGAGTCTCTAAACCTATCCTTTTTCTTAGTTTTGATTATTTTATAGGTCAGTTTAATCACCTTGCTGCGTGTTGCAGCTTTATTCTTTTTTCAGGCAAACTTTAATTGCGATACGAGAATGGTGCTATATGTTTAATTGATATTTAATTAATTTTTTTATTTAACATATAAATTGAATACGTAACCTATATATTTAAATATTTTTGAATTAATTAAATATTAATTAAACATATTAAGAATTTTATTTAAATATTTATATATTATTAATGTTTTGGTAGTAATATAGTTTTAATAAGGTTAAAAGCTCTTTTTGGTCCCAGTTTTGGTTGGGAAAATTTGAAATGGTCCCCATGTTTTTTTTGTGTTCAATTTAGTCCCAAAGAACATATTTGGTGTTCAATTAAGTCCTTTTCACTAACTCCGTCTAAATTGATAACGGCGAGCTGTCCAAATGTGCAACTGCATTGTGAGGTGTCATTTATTGGCTGACTTGGAGTCCTTTGTGGCATTTTCAGTTGGAATTAGGATTTTTTAAATAGAATTTGTTATTAGGGTTATTATTTTGGGAATAGATTAAAGTTAAGTATCTATGAAATGGTTTGGGAGGAAAACTTACGAAACTTGCGAGATTGAGAAGAACATCTTTGGGAGGGAACACCAGTGATGTGTTGTTCCAATCGGAAGCAATCATCTTAGGGAAATCAAATTTGCGAAATCAGATTTGCGAGATTGAGGTGAAAAGGGGGTGGATTCTCAAATTAGGGTTTTTATTTTGTTCTATGAAAGCCACAGTGACGTTGGATTCCCAATCTTCTTCTTCTTGTTGCAATAAATGGGTTCTTCTTTGTTTCTCCCAACAAGTTAAAGTTTTTACTAACCCAAGTCCGTAAACAATGTCCAAGTTTCTTCTTTTTCTTTGTTGGTTCTCTTCAATTGTAAAGTTAGAGTTGTTGATGTTGTGATTGAAACTGTTGACAGGGTTTTGATAAAAAGGGTGTGTGAATGTGATTCTAGTCACTTTGTATGAAAGTTTTTGGAGTCTCTGGGGCTATAATTGCGGTGATGGCCTGAGGGTTTAGGTGTGGCGGCACTAGGGTTAGGTTGGTTGGACTGAAGGTTGAAGAAGATGGTGATGTGGCTCTTTGTTTTGTAATGAATGAAAATTGTTCAATCTAGTCCCCATTTCTGTTAATTATTTCCAAATGTAGTCCCTATGATGATGACTGGTCTAGTCCACGTCAGAACATAAATGACAGTTCACTCTCTAATTGCACATTTGGACATCTCACCGTTATCAATCTAGACGGAGTTAGTGAAAAGGACTTAATTGAATACCAAATACGTTTTTTGGGACTAAATCGAACACAAAAAAAACATGGGGACCATTTCGAATTTTCCCAACCAAAACTAGGACCAAAAAGAGCTTTTAACCTTTTAATAAATTAAAGAATAGCCAGAACATTTTTAATTAATTAAAATTATATATAAAGTTTTGTTACATGACAAATATTAGTTGTAAATAATTATATTTAATATGATGAAATTTATTCAGAGGAATTTTTTTCATATTTATATGATTAATTAGAATAAAATATTAAATTATATTTCTTAATTTATTCACAGAAATTAAGAAAAAAAATAATTTGATAGCTTTATCATTAAGATAATGACTCTAATTGAGTAAGACTTTTTATGTTAATAAATTCATTGGTAAAGATATGTTTGCATTGATAAAACATGATATTTATTTTAGTCTCAAATTATATAATATAAGCATGTAATTTTGAATTTGTAGTTTCTCAATCTGTGAATTTTTCTTATATCAAGTGTGGTATTCCTGAGTTGAAAGGAGATAATTATAAGGTTTGGAAGGAAAGAGTTCTTCATTTAGGCTGAATGGACATTGACTATGCTATCAGAAAACCAGAACCATCGGGTATTACTGAGACTAACACTTCAGATGCCATTGATCTTTATGAAACATGGGAGAGGTCAAATCGTCTCTTTGTAACGTTCATAAAAACCAACGTTTCCACTGGGATCTGAGGTTTAGTTGACCAGTATAAGAATGACAAAGATTTACTAAAGGCTATTGATGAGCAGTTTATGACATCTGATAAATATCTTGCCAACACCCTTATAATACAATTTTCATCCTTAAAGCTCACTAGAATTAAGGAAGTACGTGATCATATCATGCACATAAGGGACATTGTGGCTAAACTAAAAGCTTTGGAAGTTACCATGTCTGATTCTTTCCTAGTACACTATATTTTGTGCACTTTGCCTCACCATTATGCCCCCTTTAAAATCTCTTACAACACACATAAGGATAAGTGGTCTATTAATGAATTATTAACCATGTGTGTTCAAGAAGAAGAAAGGCTATTGATAAAAGAAGGGGAGAAGGTGAACTTGATCACTTCTTTTGAAAATAAGAAGAACCAAGTTAATAAGAAGGGAAAGATTACTGCTAAGCCAGTTATTAAGAAGGAGTCCAGATGTTTCTTTTGTAAAAAGAAAGGACACATGAAGAAAGACTGTTTAAAACTTAAAAATTGGCTTGATAAGAAAGCTAGTCCATTTGTTTTTGTGTTATGAATCTAATTTGACTAATTTTAATCATAACACATGGTGGATTGATTCTGGTTCTACAATCCATGTTTCTAATACCTTGTAGGGTATGCAAAACCTAAGGAGGCCAGTGGGAAGTGAGCAATATATCTACTCAGGGAGTAAGATGAGTTCACATGTGGAGACCATTGGAACGTAGTAGTGGTTTTGTTTTGCATTTGGAAAAGACATTTTATGTTCCTTGTTTTTCTAAGAATTTTATTTTTGTTTCAAGACTTATACCTTTGGGTTTTTCTTTCAATTTTTCAGATTCTGGTTTTACCTTGATGAATAAATCTAAAGTTGTTGGTTGTGGTGAATTGTGTGATGGTCTTTATTTCATTATTTTGCAAAACAATATCGCTTATGATTCTATACATGTTACTGTCGGGTTAAAAAGATGTGTTATGAATGAGGATTCTTCTGTTTTATGGCACCGTAGATTGGGACATATCTCCATTGAGAGAATTAAGCGATTAGTAAATGAAGGAATACTTAGTACTTAGGATTTTATTGATTTTGAGACTTGTGTGGATTGCATTAAGGGAAAGCAAACTAACAAGTACAAAAGAGGTGCTAAAAGGAGTTCAAGTTTACTAGAAATTATTCATACAGATATTTGTTGTCCAGATATGGACGCAAGTAGTCTAAAATACTTCATCACCTTTATAGATGAATACTCACGTTATATGTAGTATCTCTACTTACTTCGTTCTAAGGATGAAGCCTTGGATGCCTTTAAAATTTTTAAGGCTGAAGTTGAGCTACAACGCAGGAAACAAATAAAGATTGTGAGATTAGACAGAGGTGGAGAGTATTATGGTAGATACACAGAGAATGGACAAACACCTGGTTCGTTTGTGAAGTTTCTTCAAGAACATGGAATTGTTGCCCAATACACTATGCCTGGTTCTCCATATCAGAATGGTGTGGCAGAAAGAAGGAACAGAGCTTTAATGGACATGGTGAGAAGTATGAGGAGTAATTCAAATTTCCTCAATTCTTGTGGACTGAAGCACTAAAGACGGCTATGTATATATTAAACTGAGTCCCAACCATGGTCACCCTAAAGACAACATTTGAGTTATTCAAAGGTTGGAAAGCAAGTTTGCGACATATACATGTTTGGTGATGTCCATCTGAAGTGAGAATTTATAATCCGCAAGAGAAGAAACTAGACCCAAGGACTATTAGTGGGTATTTCATTGGATATGCTGAAAGGTCTAAGGGATATAGATTATATTGTCCATCACATAACACTAGGATTGTGGAATCAAGAAATGCAAAATTTCTTGAGAATGACTTGGTTAGTGAGAGTGATCAATTTCCATACATTGGGAATGAAAGGGATCACTATGAAGCTCAACCCTCTAACTAAAGTGATAGATTCATTGTCATTTAGACCCCTCAAACACAAATGGGTGTTAGACAAACAATAATTGAAGCTTCACAACCTGTTGAAAATGACCTTACAAATCAAGTTGCTAATGAGGAACAACAAGATGATGTTGAACAACCTACTGAACAGTTGCTTGAGCAACAAGTTCCTCAAGAAAATGATGAGGCAACATTAAGAAGATCTACTAGAGTTAAAAGGCCAACAATTCCTAGTGATTATATAGTGTATTTGCAAGAAGTTGACTACAATATTAGAGCTGCAAATGATTCTGAAACATTTTCACAAGCCATGAGTTCTAAAGAATCAGATCTATGGTATAATGTCATGAAAGACGAGATGGATTCTATGGCATCCAACAAAGTCTGGGATCTCGCTTAGTTGCCTAAAAGTGTAAAATCCATTGGATGTAGATGAGTCTTTAAAACCAAGAAATACTCAAAAGGCAACATTGAGAGACATAAGGCAAGACTTGTTGACAAAGGGTTCACTCAGAGAAAAGGAATTGACTACACAGAGACCTTTCTCCTATATCGAAGAAAGATTCCTTCCGAGTAATTATGGCATTAGTAGCTCATTTTGATTTTGAGTTACATCAAATGGATGTGAAAACAACATTCCTTAATGGTCATCTGGAAGAAGAGGTTTACATGAAACAACCTGAAGGATTCTCTTCTAAAGACAATGAACACTTATTTTGCAAGCTTAATAAATCCATTTATGGATTAAAACAAGCCTCCCGCCAATGGTATCTAAAACTTCATGATGTTATCACTTCATTCGGTTTTGAAGAAAACGTCATGGATCATTGTATATACCAAAAGGTTAATGGGAGTAAGATTTGTTTCCTTGTATTATATGTGGATGATATTTTGCTTGCAACCAACGATAAAGATTTGTTATATGAAGTGAAACAATTTCTCTCAAAGAACTTTGACATGAAGGATATGGGAGAGACATCTTATGTTATTGGTATTAAGATCCATATGGAAAGATCTCGAGGCATTTTGGGTTTGTCTCAAGAGACCTATATCAACAAAGTTTTAGAGAGGTTTAACATGAAGGATTGTTCACCAAGTGTAGCTCCCATCGTGAAGGGTGATAAACTAAATTTGAATCAATGTTCGAAAAATGATTTTAAGCGAGAACAGATGAAGAATATTCCACATGCTTCAGCTATCGGAAGCCTTGTGTATGCTCAGGTTTGCACTAGACCTGACATTGCATATGTTGTTGGAGTTTTAGGAAGATATCAGAGTAATCCAGGTGTTGACAACTGGAAAGCTGCAAAGAAGGTAATGAGATATCTTCAAGGGACAAAAGATTACATGATTATATATAGACGAACTGAATGTTTAGAAGTGATTGGCTACTCCGATTCAGACTATGCTAGTTGCATTGATTCACAAAAATCAACATCTGGTTATATCTTTATGTTAGTTGATGGAGGTGCTCATCTTGGAGAAGTGCCAAGCAGATATTAACTACTACTTCTACTATGGAAGCTGAGTTAGTTTCTTATTTTGAGGCTACCTCGCATGGTGTATGGTTAAAGAGTTTCATTTTTGGGCTTAGAGTTGTGGACTCTATTTCTAGGCCATTAAAGTTGTACTATGACAACTCTGTTGTGGTGTTTATGGCTAAGAACAATAAAAGTGGATGTTAAAGTAAGCATGTTGACATCAAATACTTAGCCATCAGAGAACGTGTAAAGGAAAAGAAAGTGGTCATTGAACACATAAGCACAGAGTTGATGATTGTTGATCCTTTAACTAAAGACATGCCACCAAAGAATTTTAAAGGTCATGTAGTGAAAATGAGACTTGGTTCCACAATGTAATTTCATTATCAGTACATTTATTATTTTCAATGAAACTCTTATTTAGTTTGATGTTTTTCTCATATGTTTTTGTGCACATTTATTTTGAGAAGATATCATTTAGTTTAATCTAGCATAAACATATGGTTTATGCATTAAGTTGAGAGCTAATTTTGAGAGAAATATATATTGTGGTACATGGAAGATAATACTCACTATTAGAGGACCTATCATCATGACTCATATATATTAGGGTACTTATTGTAGTTAATAATTGGATAAATGGACCAAGTGGAAGAATGTTAGCATTATTTTAAATATTAAATAAATATTATAGCATTTTCGATTCCTATTTTTAAGAACATTAAGTGGTCCATTAAGCCATTATTTTTTCTTTTTAACTGCATAGAGGTTATGGAGCAGTTATTATTTTGTTTAAACGTAAAAGCCCATTTATTTTGAACCTTTGATGGCCACACTTTATATAAGGAAATAAGTTACTCTCACTTTTGATCACTAAGTCTACTTCTCTACTCAAAAAACACACCATCGAGTTTGAGTGAGTTAAGGTTTAGAAAAACAAAGTTGTTTGTGTTTGGATTACAAAATTGCAATGACAGAAGGTATGTACATTATTCTTTATTTTTGCTTCTGTTGTTTTTTATTTGAATGTGTTACTTTAATATTAATATAACATAGGACAATTTTATACTCTGCAACTTTATCATTAAATTTACAGTTGTAATTAGAATCTTTAAAATATCGTAAATTATAGTTACAAGTTGAGGAAATTGTGATCAATTAACCTGAAAAATTGGAGGGAATCTACGCCAGAAATAATAAAAAAATCATTAAAAACAAGTTGGTAATTAATTAAAATATAACAAAATTAAATTGATTTGAATATTTTTACTATGAATATTTTTACTATGTTAATTTGTTTTGATTTATAATTTGTCACTTTGAAACTATAGAAAGATTTAAAAAATAATTATGATGTATTATTTCATAAAGTAGAGTAATATATATATATATATATATATATATATATATATATATATATATATATATATNTATATATATATATATATATATATATATATATATATATGATAAAAAAAATTTAAACAGTAGAACATTCTATCTTTATCTTATTCAACCTCAAAACAACTACTTGTGTTTCAAGTGCGCTTCTTCAACACATTTTTAAAATTTTCTTAACTTTACATTGAAGTCTTCACACATTTAACACTTTCTTTAATTTTATACAAAGCATCATCTCCTTATTTTCAACCCTTCTTAAACTTTAAAATTTTAAAACATGTTAATAATTAACACCTCGCATGAAAATGTTCTCCTTTAATAAGGCATTTTGCAAATTAAAATATTTCTTAGTAGTTCTAACCATGTGTTTGAACTCTATGTATAATTTTACATTCTCTCAATTAAACTATATTACACAGCAGTTTGTCAAATTGTTTTTCTCTAAATAATATTTTATGGACGAATTCATATGTAGAAATACAGTAGTTAATACTTGGGATGATTAGTTATGATTAATTTTTTTAGATGCTTAGTGCATAATTAAAATGGTGAATTATACTTATAGGACAGAATCAGAAACTGTTAACGATAAATTAAATAAAGAATTGTGTCCCATGTAGGAGAAATTTAGATAAAGGATAAATCTAAAGTTTGAGATGATTTGATGGAATTGGTCAAAAAGGTAGTGAAAACGCACATGGCCCATTACTCTATGAATATATATCCATCACTAAGTTTTTCTTCCCTTCAAAATAGAGAGATAGAAAAGTAGGGCCAGTACTGTTTGATTGTATACTGAATTGGAAGGTTTTGAACATCATTTTGCCAGTGTCCACATTATGAAGAATTGCCAAATCATTATAATCATACTCTACAATCATCAACATACAAAACTTCATATTAGTACAAACCAATACAAGTCCCATCTAATTCTTCTTGCCGCTTCGCTTTAGTCAATTTTAAGCGTGATTCCCACTTATTATCATACCATATGCAAATGCATTATATTAATCTCTTATGGAGTGCAACATGAATTTCGTGTATATCTGATATGGCATGATAAAATTGTGTCTGGGTGACAAGGTGCATAGTGCTATTTGATATGCTTGGCTTTCATCAACATTTTGATCCAATCCTCTAACCACTACTCTTTGGATGCTAGTGTTTATCGTTGCCAAACCGATCTTCTAATCAACTCACTCACATTTCAGTAAGCTTTAGTTCAACCTTCTCACTTTATACTTTACCTTATAACTTTCTTTCTTTTTCTTTTCTCAAGTGGCTTTCATTGTTGGCACTTAAGGAATAGGGACCATCAGTTTGATTAGATGTGTAGTCAAAAGCAAACACCAACTCTAGAATCACCACATTCAATCATCTGTTACGTCACAAACACTCCTTCATTTCCTTCTTTCATTTCTCCTTCTCTTATTCTTCATACTCTTAAACCTATAAAATACCAATTATTAGAAGTCTCACATTAACTAGAGATAAGCACCTTACAAATTGGTTTTATAAGGTTGAGTTAGACTTAAACTCCACTTCTAATATAGTATCAGAATCATGATTAGAGTCTATCCTAGTCACTTCTAAGTAAGAACATTTCTGTTTTCACCCGTTGTCGGATCGCTATTGGACCACCCAATTTCTACTATCACGCGCGAGATGTCTATACCTCAGCGTGAAGGAGGTGTGTTGGAAGTCTCACATCGACTAGAGATAAAATTAGCCTTAAACTCCACTTCTAATAATACCTATTACATCTCTACCCATCTGCCTTCACTTCTTCTCAGATTACTACAACTCACACTTATTCTACTTTTTATTAGACCTTCATATCACTATATGCCATAGTTTAACTATATCATGTTTTTATACTTCTGGACTTTTAGTTTTAAGAACTTTCAACTTTTTTAATCTCTTCCTAAGAATACACTGAAAAATCCTACTGAATGAAGACTCGGATTTGAAAGGCAAAATATAGCAGTGCATGTGGATGAGGTTGCTATCTACTTTTCTTCACGTTCTGCCCATCATCATACATGACTTTATGCACAAAACCAAGGACGATATGCTAGGCCCACAACCAGTTGGGCCCATTGCCTTTATAACTAGGCCCATTTTGTTCATTTTGGTTGCATCATATTAACCTTTGACTTTATTACACATATAACGTTATTCTTATTCCTATAATTAATGTGAAACTTTAAATAATAAACATCTTTCAAAATATTATTATATTCTTTATTATCATTTCAATTAAATCTTTCTATTCTTCTTTAACCCAAGTTCTCAAAAATTTCAATTTTACTAATAAATTATATAAATCACTCAATTAAATTATTTTATGGTATTTTATTTAATATTGATCAACTTAAACATACAGTATTTAAAATAAAATTTGAAAATTCAATATGTCTCGAACCAAATAAATCAACTATCATAACGAGAGGTAACTCAACTATCTAATATGTAAAATCTGACATAGAAAAATATTACAATATGAACAAATTAAGCTTCACTTTGAGTTTCTTTATATTAATCAAACCACGATATATGACACACCCTTTTATAATTTTCCATTAATACTTTCTTATTATAAACATTATTAATGATTGTGCGTTATTCATTGTTTAAGATTTTTAGTTTATTTCCTTGATTTTGGAATCTTACTTTCTCAACAAAGCATTTTATATACGTATAGATAAATTTAATTTTGTCCAATATATATGTTATATGTAAGTGAAAATATTAAAACTTTTCAAAATACATTATTTTAAAAAAATAATTATATGTTAGCTACAATAAATTAGTAACAATAATAATAATAATAAAATTAATATAATAATATAATTTTTTATAATAATAAAATTATTATAATTATTAAAAATTATAATTAATTATGTTTGGATAATATGCTAAAATATTATGGAAGTCGTAATTCTTTATATTACTTTTGTTTTATTATAATAATAGTATAATAAATACAACAATATAATCATTATTACTATTATAAAATAATAATAATAATAATATATTATTATTACAATAGATTGTATTATTAAAAAATATTATCAATATTGACTATTGACTATTGCATATTGCATATATGCTAAGTCATTCTTAGCTATAAAGAATTACATTTTAATTATTAATTATATATTCAAGACATTCACGGAGTAATTGTTGAGATGAAATTTGTTCTAGGCGGTATCAATTATTTTGTATAGTAGGTTACAAGGTCAAATCTCATGACTATTATAAGTTATAATTTTTCATTCAATGCTTAATAATTTTATTATTATAGTTATCATTAATTTATTATAACTAATACATAATTTTTTTTTTAAGTAATGCTTTTGAAAAAATTTAATATTTTGACTTGCATATAATGCTAAGAAATAAATAAAAAAAATAAAGAAATGATAGGTAGAAGAGATAAAAAGACAAGAGAAGATATAATTCAATAAGCATCATCAATTTATTATGTCAAATGATAACATATTAATAGTGTTATTACCTCAATATATAGGCCAATAACATAAATGAAAGTACGATGCTATTATTTGCATTATTTTTTTTTTTATGTATGTATAGATAGATAATGACAAGAAAATATGTGTGAAAAGTTTACTGAATTTTTATCGAGTGTAAATATTCCCACGTATTTTCTTGAATTTGTAGTTATCCATATGAAATATATCCCTATGAAGAAAATGTGATGAGTTCACGCAATGAATGTATATACCCTGTAAAGTGCTGAAAAGAAGAAGACAATAACTAGTTGGTAAACTTAGAAACTGCTCTTTGGTCATTATGTTTGTCATTTGGCATAGCACACAAAGAACATAAATCAAATTAGGCAAAAGCCAATTTGAGTTTAAGTGATAGGTGCCCTAATAATACTGTTGCTGCATAATGATAGGTATGATGGAATAGTTTGTGGTCCATCATGTACTATTTACAAGATTTTGCATTTTAGAGCTGCCTAATATTTTTCTCACATTTCACCTTTCACGACACTAGCTAGCTACCCAATCAAAAGTCCAAGAGAAAACACCTTTTCCATTTTGCAAGCAAAGGGTTTCACAAAAGCTATTCCGAGATTATAGGATGAGATGAGATGATACATTCACACCCTAATCACCTCATCATGCATGCAATTTCCATTTACGTCTTGTCCTTATGGATCCTTAACAAAACCTCAAAGTAGGTGTACTTTTTTCATTAATAGAAAGGAAATGCTTGTGAAATATCAAAGACAGGTAGCTTTTTATCTATTTTTCAACTGCCTGTGATGTATAAAATGAATCTAACAGGTTTAAACTTCATCTGATAAAATGAAAAAGTAAATTTCNCATTTTCCCATCAATCTTTTCCTTTGAAACAAAAACAGGAAAAGTTGGTTTGGAGTGATTTACTTGTTTTAGTTTATTGTAGCTACGTAGGGGAGAGAGAGAGAGAGAGATAGGGACACAGATGAAGTGTAGCATATGGGAAGGTAGTTGCAGAACAAGAAATGATTAATCAGCACACGAAATTCTATCTGTAAGTTCGTATAGGGGGTGGCCGTGATGTGCCATCGCACCTTTAGCTGATACAATCAAAAGACTTGGCTTCTTACAATAAAAAAATAAAATAAAGGGGAATAATTGGAATAAAATAGAAAAAGGTACAAATTAAAAGCCAATCTCTTTACACGCATGTATGATCTCAAAGTATCACAAGAAACTACAAGAGCTACTTATACTTATTAAGCCTTGTGAGGGGGACACTGATAGCACTTTGCAAATAGCCCAAACGTGTCAATTTGGTGTATGAAGTTAATCATGCTTGCCCATCCTCCCAACCCAAATCCTACCACCAAAACCCACACCACCACAAACACGTTCATCGAGTACGATCCTACCCAACCTCCTAACCTTGATGGTGGTCTCTCCACAGCATTCTGTTAACAACCAAAATCATTACTTTATCTATAACTAGTATATATGACATGTATAAATATAAAAAACACGACTTTAAGCTGAGTAAGTGAATGTCTAACCTCCCTAGCTGGTGCCGAAGCAAAGGTCATCATGTGAGCCAAGGCAGGAATAATGTAAACAGTGAAGCTGACAAGAAGAGATCCAACAGTTGAGTTAATGGGACCAAAGAAAGGGAATATGATTGCCAGGAACCATATTGGAATCACTACAGGAAGTCTAGCCAACGCCCTTTTGAACAAACTCTTGGTCTCATGCACCCCAATGAATTTCTCCCACACAAAGTATAAAGGAGTGCAAGCAAATCCAAAAGTTATGAACTGCAAGAGTAAATCAACCATAATTACTCTGCAAAACTTACTCAAATAAGACCACAAAAGCTTGTACAACATAAGTTACTTTTTAAGCTAAATAAGCTCTTATAAATGCTTTTTAGTTTCATTATATAAGTATAACCTGATGAATGAGCATGAGGATGACAGCAGTGTCTCTGAAGCCTGTCTTTGGGAGCAATGAGAGGGCATTAGAATGGGTAAGAAGCTGATCCCCAAATGCCCAGTAAACTGCAGCTGCTGATGGCAAAGTTAGGGTCAACACATATAGGGTTGCGATCAGATATATCATCTTAAACTTCTGTGGCTTCCACATTGCATGCATAATTTCCCTACAATATATAATCAGTACATGTTTGTCAGATTCATATACACATATCCCATCAAGTTATACAATTTTTTTTCTGACAATATAGTTATTTTTAAATCCCAATACAAGATAAAAGCAAGTACAAGGTTAATTCTCACACGTCAAGCTACTCTTTACTCGAAGAAACCCTTAAATTATAACTAAAACAAATTGACTTAGTTTTCGAGTCCTCACACTGTAACAGCATGTCCACCGAAAGTATAGAGAATGTTGGTAGCCCCAGTGAAGTAAAGAACCAATTTGGTTGGCCCAGAGTGCGTCACGCCCTCGACCTTCAGAAACAATATATGCATAATATTAACCGAAGAACACAGATGATTGAAAACAATAATACATGACATGCATTCATTATATAATTTGTTTCATGCTAGTGATGAGGCTTATAAATAGAGTCCTTTACCTGGCCATTGGTAAGTGAAGCTATGGTCATATACCATGCAGTATAAGTGGTCATCATGAGCCCTAAGAATGACCAGATTCTGTAATTGTGGAAAGAAGGGATGAACACCGTTGTTGCACAGCATGCGCCAAAGATGTAAGTCCAAGTTCTCTTGTCCAGATTGTCATTTATGTAGTATATGTTGCTGAAAATTTTTATGTATATGTAATTTTTTAGTTGATAATGTATCATACACATGAAGATCATATATTCAAAACCGTGATCTATTCCTACCTTGCACAAGCAATTAGTTGAATTACTGATCCAAACAGAAGGAAAGTACAGTTAAAAAAAAGACCAAGATTTCTCCAGTGTTTTCCCAGAAGTCCATCGAGCACTTCAAACCACTGGAAACGGTCAAAAGAATCCAAGATTAGAAGAATCTAAGGTAAAGCACTAAATCGATTCATTAAAAGGAAGAGAGACTATAATCACCTGAATAACATGGTTTCTGAAATCAACTTTTTCTCTCTCTTTTCTGGTTCGGTACTCAACATAAAGGACACTGATAAGGTAAGCAGTCCAGCTTCCCATGAGTCCATAGAAAAGCTGAAATATGATTCCAGATACCATCCCCAGTTGTGAAAAGGAATATGGTAGTGTCAATAGTACTTGTGCAACCTAAATGAAATCCAACAAACATGAAAATTATGAGACCCTTGCAATGTTTTGCTTCAATATAGGAAAAACACAAGTGGTGATTTTGAGAGCAAGTGCCTGATTAGAAGCACAACTAAACCATGCATCATAGACAGAGCCACCATGCCAAAAGAGCCTAGATAGTTTTCCAGTTGTAGACTTAGAACCTTCTTCTTCCCTCTCCATTTCTAGGTAATTCCCTGCAACAACAGTCTCAACCTTCTCAGAAGCCATTGTTATCTCCCTTCAAGTGTTGTGGGGAAGACAACAGACTAAGTGAGGAAAGATAGATAGGAGAGAAGTGCTTGTTCTAATTCACCCTTTCACATTCTTGTGTAGCTTCCCTTTCCTTATATAAACTTTTTTGTCAGCAAGGTACTGAATATGAATGAACTTGGTGGGGACCTTGCTTAGTTCACATGTAATCAGCCTTTTCCCTTAATAATTCTCTCTCACCAATTGCCTTTATGAAGGTTCAACTTCATCATCAGTTTTGTAGGCTCTGATGGGCCATGGCTAGCTGCAGTGCACGAGCGGGTGGCCCACTTCTTTTCTCAAATCTCAGAGATCAGTTAGCCCATGCACATTCATTGATTATGAGTGTAGAGATAAAAGCAATAAAAAGATGCAGAAGGAGATTGGAAAAGTTTCTACTGTGTGAGTGTTGAAGATGGAATGAATCATTGCTCTCTGGAGGGGCTTAGTGCTAATCATGATTAGTACCACACGTGTTCCAACTGGCTTTACTAAAGGAAAATTCTATCATCATAACCCCATATCTTCTTTTCATTTTCACTTTTTTCGTTAGTCATGAGCTATGCTAGATTTTATAAATGTTATGCAGACTTGGGCCATTGCAAGAGTAATGTCTTCCTATAGTATCTTACATAGATCAAAATTCTCTCTATTCAAACTTTTCCATTGTTAATTTTGAGTACTTGAACACTCGTTGATAAATAAAATAGTGAAATAATTCATATGAAATTATAGTTTTTTTAATGAATATTTTGACAGGTTTTACTCTATTAAGGAGCAAGGATATGTTCTAATTTTGAGGTTTTAGGTATGACATCCTTATCTTATAGTCAAAAAGTGGTGAAAAAAGGAAAATGAAAAGAGGAAAGTATCTTGAGATGGGCGTTATATCAGATTTGATTAATATATAGTTTTTAGGATGGCCCAACACCTACCAACCCATTAGGCCCAGTACCAGAGAACTGTTGGATTATTATTGGATGAACTAAAAACTCAAACCTTTTTTCTTTTCTTCTCTTGTTAAAAGTTCAAAACGTACATAATTTTTCGAAGTGGGTTAATTAACTTTAATTCACCCAATGATTTATGTCAAAGCTTTTGGCAGTGATCTTTCCAAGGAAGGAAAAGTTACGGGGTCATCAAAATAAAATGTTAGTCTTGATTTATTTCATAAAGAAAGTTGGCGAATCAGTTGCAAGTATAAAAGCAAAAGGCTAAAATAATATAGAAAATCTTCACTGTCAATGTTAACAGCACATTTCTCAGTACCGTGTATTATTAGTCAGATTGATTGAAAATAATAAATCTGATTTATAATTCTGCAATGCTTAAAAACTAAAGAGAAGATGGCAAGTTGATGGCTTGTACTGGTTCACTGGACTTTGTCGGTTGCATATATTATGGCCATAACTGCGAAATAAACTGAAATAAAAAAGTGAGTTGAGAATAAACTAGTGAGCAAAAGCTTTAGTAGCTCATAATGCAGTGAATGTAAATTTCCCAGCCTACATGAGCAATGATTGAATTTTATGAGGAAATGGTTGGCAGTGGCTTTGATCATGAAAACCATGAGTTAGATATGATTTTTTATTAGGATTATATAAACGGAGAATGCTACTTTGAAAACATTTTTTTTTACAATATTTTAATATCATTTAGGTATGATTGATCCATGTTAGTGTTTATAATTATTAGTATTGTTAAACATCAATATGAACACGTACATAATGTTAAAATGTTGTCGAAGTATAATTATCGTATGAAACAATGATAAAGATTTGGTAAGAGTGGTTAATTTGTAGAGTGAAAATTGATGGTGATAGTGATGGCATTGATGGTTACTTTAAAGAGAGGAAATAGTTAGGTTGTTAACCCCACCTTGCATGAGGAGAGGCATGGCAGGAGAAGGTCACTGCACTCTTTCTTTCTTGATTTCTGACTCGGATTACATAGATTGCACGATGAGGGACCAATAAACAAACCAAAAGCTTCAAAAGCCTGGAAAACACCCTCTTTGACTTCGCTACTTGCTCTACACACATCAACTTTTTCCCCTTTTCTAAATTTTATGTTAATCACATTTTCATTTTTTTCTTTCTCTTCATAGGACGTGCAAAAAAAGCCGTGCCTCGTGCCACTAAGTGCTCAATGATAACATTAATTACTGTGAAATTGTGGAATTGTTAAACATTGAGATCTGAAAATTGTTGCATAGTTTCATCGGTTATCAGTGTTAACCATCAAATTAAGAACATTTTGTGCTTTATGAGATGAACATGTCTGAGTACAGCATGCAGCATTGTCGTCAGATCCAAAGAGAAGAAGTGCGTGTACGGGAATTCACTAATAGAACTGAACAAGAGATTTGTTCAAAGATATTGTGAACACTTTTTTATTTAATCAAAATCTTCAAAACAATAAGATGTTAAGTTTCTTTCATCTATCATAATTTAACGTATAAAAAGATTTATACCACTCACACGTGCACAATCATAATAGGTAAAATGAAAAATAAAATAAAATAATATATAACAAATCATAAATTCATGAATTTTAAATAGACTATAATGTTTATTTTTTATTTGAATTCATCATTAGTTAAATAAACTCTTCATAAAGAAATTCTTATATAAAAAATCATTTTAAAAAATGTTTTAAAGTAAACACGACTTTTTATGATAGGTGAAATTAATTTTTTATGATAGGTGTTTTGGTATCATAGTTATAAAGTTATTGAAAATATGTGTTTTTTATGACGTAGTAAAAACCTGTCATAATAAGCTATACAGGTAAGCTAATACTAGTTATAATAAGTCAAACTTACTATGATATATTTTTGTTTACGTAAATTCAACTTACTTTAACAAATTTTTAGTAACTTGTCATAGTAAACGGATTTACTATGACATGTATTTTGAAACCTGCCATAGCCATAGTAAGTGGACCTACAGAGAGACATTACATAAGGAACGATATTGCCTTCATCCATTTTCATCACATCATCATCCTCCATAAGTTGCATCATCATACCCACATGGTTTTCACCTTTAGAGGCTCCCCTTCCACTCATCAACCAATTGCTTCTTCTTCTTGTATCCAAGTTCATCTTTATTCCTTACAACATAACACAGAGAATCCCAAAGAAAACAAACAAATCATTAATCCATCACCACTCAATTTAACAAATGTTCACCAAAACAAAGAAAGTTCCATAAGGAATATCACCCACACTTATACTCATGCCTCATCTTTACACAATTTAAAAAGTACAAAGTTCACAGTCACCAAACAGATAATTCAATACAATCAAAAGAGAAAATAAAAACAAAGAAAATAAAGGAAACAATGTTGCATGCACGACATTCTACGATTGGAATAACATGATGAACAACAAGAGGAGTTGAATCTAGATCCCTCAATCTGTAGAGGGCACCTACCACTTCAAAATAACTTCATTTATTAAGGTTAACATTAATAAGTGACTTCCCCACCATGATGGACCACAACTTCAAACTTGTCATCACATATTCCAAACCCAACTATGCAAATGAAAATCGACAGGAAACCACTCAATAAACATAAAGTAAAAGTTGGGAGACAAATCCCAACATTGAAAACTGACAACCATCCACTAAGAAACAATTACAAAATGTTACACACCAAACTGATACACATTCACACGAAGAACAATATAGTATCATTTTTCCAAAACATCACTACACCAAATTTTAAACCAAAGAAAACCCAACAGAAAGCAACAAAAACCCTAATACTCCCATACAAAATTTCAACCTTAAATTAAGAATGCATACATGACCTGGCCTTCTCAACTTCCACTTTCAACAAAAAATCAACCTAATGTTGCATGCGATTATGATCAAACTTCTGAAATGCACACTTCAACACCAACATCAAATTTGTTCGAAGAAAACCACTTTGAAATACTAGATTTCTACATCACTATTTCTTTAAGTTGTCGCATATGCCAAAAACTTACAAGTCATTTCTTGATTGCTCGCATGAACACTATGTTGTTAACAATTTAGACGTCGTAATGGAAAAGGACCAAATTAAACAAAAAATATGAAAATTGGGACTACATTGAATACTTGAAAAGCTCATGTCACGCATTAAACAAAATAGACAAAAATAGGGATAAAAATGGTATTAAGCCATTTAGAATTCTAAATATATAGATTTAAATTTAGGGTAAATTCATTAAAATAAACTTATTTTAGATTATCGTGAATTGAATTTCATATTTTTTTTCTATCTTATTATCTATCTTATTAATTTTCATATAAAATTACATCACTATTGTTTCGGTGGATATTTCTGAGGGTCGAAAGGACTGACCTGGGTGACGTGGTGCTCCTGCTTTGCGACGCTTGATCTAACCGATTGGTGTGCTTTCTCCTATCTCCCGATCGTTTGTTCTTCTCAAATCTTCGACCGTCGGGGAATCTCCAAGCTTGGGCCGGAGGGAGGAGGTACCTGCAATGGCACTCCACGCCCAAATTAGGGTTTTGTAGTGAAGGGCCTTGAGTGCAAGGCTATCAATTCTCAGTATGAGATCGGAGAGTAAATCTCTCTTGCTAATTCCCAGCAAATTAGGTGAAACGTAGCAAGTGTATTGTAGAATAAGATAGCATAAGAGAGCGTACCTGGCTTGTGATTCTAGCCCTGTATATATAGATCATTATCAAATATAAACAGAACATAATATAAACAGCTATACCTGAATATCCGGTTGTTCAGATCTTATCTGATTTTATCTGATACTTATAATATTTGTTAAGATATAATTTCACTAAATCATTAGTCCATAGGCCCAATTATAATAAAACCCATAATGTCCCGTCATTAGTATGATCGAGGCTCATTAATCGTTTAGGACCGTTCGACTACTATTTGTAACCGTTCGACCCAAATATCATATCGTACATCATCCCCCCCAAGTCCAAATGAAGCGTTGGGCTTTATCAACGGTTGAATGCAGGACTTAAAGTGTGAGGGGTCAACCATTTGAGACTATGAGTAATTCCGGAAAACCGGACGTTTCTGGTTACGAGCAGTCTCTGTAGGCCGATCGTTTTAGGCAATGAGTAATCTCGTTACACCGATCATTTCCGGCTACGAGTATTCTCTGTAGGCCGATCGGTTCAAGTGATGAGTAAGCTCAGTAGACCAATCGTTCAGGTGTTCGAGGGTGTGCCAAGTGGTTACCGCAACGCAGCGTTTTAAGGCGCGTCGCTTAAACTCCAAGTCATCATAAACTTTTCCCGCTTTCGCGAGTAGTGGAAGAGTCAAGATCGCATGGTCGTTAGATCATTTCGATCTAACGACTGAGGATTTTCCTGACGGTTTTCGTCAGGTTCAGAGTCGCTAACGCAGGGTTTGCAACCGTCATTTCAGTTTTCCCTATATTTCGAAATTCAGAACGTCATTTCGTCTTTTCCCTTGCTTTGCTCCTTCCGAAATTCTCAAAATCTCCCTTCGAATTTCTCCGATCTGCTTCATCAGTTCAGGTAACTATGTCTTCCTCTGCAAGTTTAGATTGTCCGCTGTCAACTGTAGAAGAAAGGGGGCAAGGGGATCCAGCCAGTGCACCGGAAAGGGCTCCCGTCGTCATCGAGGTAGGTATACCCTCCATTATTAATGGTATTAGAGCCTTTGTGACGGCGGCGTCGTAGTCGACGATTGTGCCCCTTCTGCCCCTTCTGTCATTAACTATGACTGGGCATCATGGGATGTAAACGATTATTCCAGTTTTTTCATCAATAAGGCCTTGTTAGCACAATGGGTAGAAAATAACTGTATACTTAGGAACCATGGATATGGCAGTTCCCTGAGACTGGCACCGTGCCGGCAGGAGGAGAGAGTTTTCACCGAAAAAACGATTTTGAGGAGGACTTTTTCTATATATACTCCTACCTGTTTGTAGATATGTTTCTTAGACTGCCCTTCTCTAACTTTCACATTGACGTGCTGAAAAGGTTGAACGTTGCCCCTACGCAACTTCATCCGAACAGTTGGGACTACATCCAGTCGTTTTTCGTGGTTTGCCAATGGATAAGTATAACACCGACTGCCCCAATGTTTCTGTATTTCTTTAGAACCCGCCCGATCGCTAAAAAGGGTTGGGTTTCCCTTAGCTCTGACCCTAAGAATACCTTATTTAAATTATATGTCGACTCATATAAAGGCTTTAAGAAGCATTTCTTTAGGGTGTCAATAACTAAGTTAGGCCGCCCGTTCTTTTTCAATCAAGACGGTAGTGAAAGATTTCCTTTGTATTGGACCCAAGATCCTCAAACTATAACTTCTTGGGATAAAGATTTAATGACGGAAGATGAGCTGAAAGCCATTGGTGTGCTGGAGGGATTGCCTCTTCGCCCCTATTCTTCGAGGCAAATAATCGGTTGTCTTGCGTACAACAACCTAGATTCAAAAGTCTCTGATATGTTCTTTTTACTGAATCTGTGCTTTCATTGAGTTTGCCTATTGAAGATTTCTCTTTTCCAGTTATCATGGGTAAGAAGAAGGTTACGATCGACTGGTTTAACTGCTCTAAAGACCTTGTCCAGGAAGAAGGTTCATCTGGAGGTGCCAAAACCACCACCCCAAACATTCCTGCAGTGGTCAATCTTGACGAGGAGGTCCCCAGTCAAGAATTGGCGTTGAAGAGGAAAAGGAAAGTAGTCCCCCCGGTGAAGGTTGCCCCGGTCGGTAAGAAAGCCAAAGTTACAGGGAAAGGGCAAGTGGTTGAAGAATCATTCCACCCTTAGGCCGACCACGACCTGTCGAGCGGTATATGGGACGTCGGCTTTGATCTAGGTTATAAAATAGACTTCAACTTTGATCCCACCAAGAAGAAGGTACTGGAAGCTACCTCTCGTCAACAACTGACTCAACAGTGTTTGGAGCTTTGTGCTCGTGCAACCGCATCAGCCTGGCAGTTAATTCACACGGCCGACAAGGAGAAGGCTGACCTTGAAACTTTGCAGAAGCAATTAATGGATCTCACTCTCCTCCATTCTGAATGTGGACCCAAATATGCAAAGGCGCAGCAAACCATTAATGAGGGTCGCATTATCTTCGAAGAGGTGGAGAAATCCTTTCAAGCTCTCAAGAAGGAAAATGATCAGCAGGCCCTTGACCTGGTGGCTGCTCGAAAGGCAAATGATGAGTTGATTGTGGAAAGGAACACGTTGAGGAGCTCCCTGATGGCTTCCAAAGCCAAAGAAAGGCAAATGGTCGAAGTGATTATCTTGGAACACACGCGTGGTTTCAAGAAGGCTATACGACAGGCTGCCCACTTTCTGGAACGCCCCTTGGAAGGACTGCCGTTCAACATGGACCAAGATATCCTTGAGGGAAATCTTGTTTCCTCTAAAGAAGTTCCTGTCGGTACCTATTCAGATGAAGACGACGAGGCAGACTCCCCTGAAAATGAGCACTCTGCAGCCCCGGTGAACGATCCTAAGGATGTTACTGAAGTGCCCACCACTGAAAATGTTGCCCCTGTAGATGTTTCTGTTGGAAAAGCTTAAGACATTTTTCTCTGTCCATTTTCCATTGAACTTTTGATGATTTCAAAACAATTTATTTTCTGCTTTTTTGACCGATTTGTATGACTTAAGGCTTTCGGCCATGGTTTTTATGTCTACACTGTTTCGAGAATTGCTAGTGATTATTGTGCCGTTCACTAGAATTGATTAGTATTATGCACGATTAAAGGCTTTTAAGCCTGAATTCAAACGTCAAACCCTCTGTCATGAGGGGTGTTTTACCCTTTGCTAGTTTGCTTTTTCAAACATAGCGAGGGGTTCTCTTCACTTAGAATTTGCTAAGTGAAAACCTACCTTAAGATAAGGCAATATAGTAGATACATAAGTGAGTAGGTTAGTATAAATTTACTTGTATGTGCAGAAGCGCTCGGTTTCGGCGTTCAGTATTTTTTCGCGTTATTTGAGCGTCTGTTCTTAGTAGCCCATGGATGTTTGAATAGCTATGATCCAAAAGGACCTGCAAACATATGTTAATCTATAAGGCAAACGCTGCCTTTGAAAGTTTGGATTCGGACATTTAGTCCGGGAGGCAAGT
This sequence comes from Vigna radiata var. radiata, assembly GCF_000741045.1. Taxonomy (NCBI): domain Eukaryota; kingdom Viridiplantae; phylum Streptophyta; class Magnoliopsida; order Fabales; family Fabaceae; genus Vigna; species Vigna radiata. Next base: position 13,984,805 of record NC_028355.1, read on the forward strand.
GCTGCCCTAGGGTGTTCAGACTTGTAGTCCGTTCGGACATGTAGTCCGGAAGGCAAATGCTGCCTTTAGAAATTTGGACGTTTAGTCCATTCAAACATTTAGTCTGGAAGGCAGGTGCTACCCTTGGGTGTTCAGACGTTTAGTCCGTTCGGACATGTAGTCCGGAAGGCAAGTGCTGCCTTTGAAAATTTGGACGTTTGGTCCGCGCAGACATTTAATCTGGAATCCTTTGGATAAGAATAAACAGCCGAATGGATCATAAACTGAGTGGTTTCATTGAAACAACGTTAACAAATGTATTGAAACAAATGGAGAATGCAGTAAATATGAAATTCTAACAATGCAGTAAATCTGAAATTCTAACTATAGTAGAACTTTAAATGTGTGGCGTTCCATGTGTTAGGAATGACTTTTCCGTCCAAATGCTCCAACCGGTATGCACCGTTCTCCAAATCTTCTATGATGCGAAAGGGTCCTTCCTAGTTGTCTGATAGCTTGTCGTACGCTTTTTCTTTGCGAGCTTCGCCTCTCTTTCGCCAAACAAGGTCTCCTGTGGTAAAGCTACGTGGTTTGACCTTCGTATTGTATCGCCGCACGAGTAGTCGTTTCTGGGCTGCGTTTCATATCATGGCCACTTCACGTCGTTCGGGTAAAGTGTCCAGGTTAACCCTCAGCTGATTTTCATTGAGGTTCATGTCTTGCATTTCTCGTCGTATAGTCGGTTCGCCAACCTCGACCGGAAGCATGGCGTCTGTGCCATAAGTGAGGTTGAAGGGAGTTTCGCCCGTTGAACCGTGTGGTGTGCATCTGTATGCCTAAAGCACTTCAGGCAACTCTTCGACCCATAACCCTTTAACACGCCCAAGTCTCTTCTTTAACTCGAAAATAATGGCTTTGTTGGCTGCCTCCGCCTGCCCGTTTGTTTACGGGTGTTCAACTGAGCTTGTGACATGTTTAATGCCTAGGCCTTTGAGGAAATCCTCTAGCTTTCTTTCAACAAATTGCCGACCGTTATCAGTTACAATTTTGTGTGGTAATTCAAACCTGTAAATCAGGCGCCAGATAAAACTTTCTACCTTTTGAGCACTTATTATTGCGAGGGCCTCTGCTTCAATCCATTTGGTGAAGTAATCGACCGCTACCAAGAGGTATTTGCATTGTGCTTTGCCGACCGGTAGCGGGCCGACAATATCCATTCCCCACTGCGCGAAGGGCCACGGAGAGATGATTTCATGTAGTTCAGAAGGAGGAATTCGTAAATTATGTCCGTGAGACTGACAGGAGATACACTTCTGTACGAATGCCGCACAATCTTGCTCCATAGAGGGCCAGTAAAAGCTGGCTCGTAGAATCTTGGCCCTCAGCATCCTTTTTCCTGAATGTGAACCACAAACGCCATGATGTAATTCTTGCATGACGTACTTGGCTTCTTCGTCAAACAGACATTTCAGCAACGGGGTAGTATAACCTCGCCGGTATAAATCATCACCCACAAACATGTAACGGGCGATTCGTTTAGAATCAGTGATACTGACCCGTCTGCCCTGTTCTTGTTGGACCATGAGTTGAATTATGTCCTGCCGCCAATCAGTTCGTGGTGTAGCCACATTAGTGGTATATGTTTCCAACAACGGCTTATGCAGTATGGTTTTGATCACCGAAGAGAGTTGCGACTTCTCGCGAGAGTGGGTCAACTTCGATAACAGATCCGCCCAAGAATTTTGTGCCCTAGGTATGTGGGTAACAGAGAAATTGGTAAATGATTTGATCAAATCACTAACCTTGTGATAATAGCGTAGCAGGTGATCGTCCTTGACCTAGAAAGTTCCATTGAGCTGTCCAACAACTAGTTGAGAATCCATTCTGCATTCCAGATGATTGACTTCCAACTCTTTGGCCAGCAATAATCCGCTAATGAGAGCTTCATATTCTGGCTGGTTATTGCTAAGTTGAAAGTTAAAGTTGACCGCCTGTTCGACCAGTAGGTCGTCTGGTCCTTCAAGTACAATGTCAGTTTCTCCTCCTCTTCTGTCTGAAGATCCATCTACATTTAGATGCCAAATGTTTGGTTCCCCCGGACGGTAGACTTCAGCTGCAAAATCATCCAGGTGTTGGCCTTTAACGGAACCTTGTGGTTCATATCGTAGACCGAATTCAGATAGCTCAATCGCCCAAGCTACAATCATTCCCGCCAAGTCAGGCTTCCTGAGAATCTTAGCGATCGGATGGTTTGTCCGGATGACTATCTAATGACTCTGAAAGTACGGCCGGAGCCGTCGTGCTGCTGTCAGCAAGGCTAGCGCCACCTTTTCCACCTGAGAATATCTTTCCTCTGCTCCTTGCAGGGTTCGGCTGGTAAAGTATATTAGCTTAAAATCTGGACTTTCTTGGATGAGAGTTGCACTTACCGAGTGGTTGGATGCAGCCAAGTAGAGTTGTAACTCAAACCCCTCGGTTGGGCGAGCCATGATAGGTGGACTGGTCAGAATGCTTTTTACCTTAGAGAAGGCTTCTTCGCAAGCGTTATCCCAGTGCCGAGGTACATCCTTTTTCATGCTTTTCAAGATAGGTTTGATATGATCAGAAAACCTCGGTTTGAATCGTGATAGGGTTGTGAGACGTCCAACTAAGCATTGAACATCCTTCAACTTAGTGGGACTCTTCATCTCTAATATCGCCCGGCATTTGTCAGGATTTGCTTCTATTCCTCGATAGGTCAACATGAAACCCAAGAATTTTCCGGCAAACACCCCGAAAGTGCATTTGTTGGGGTTTAGACGCATGTTGTAGTGCCTGAGTTGTTGAAAGACTTCTTCTAAATCTTTGAGGTGTTGTTGATGCGTGTGACTTCGGATTACCATATCGTCTACATATACTTCCATGCAACGGCCTATCTGATTATGGAAGACTTTATCCATTAGGCGTTGATAAGTAGCGCCCGCATTCCTGAGACCGAACGGCATGACCTCATAGCAGTAATTGGTCTGCTCTGTAATAAAGGTCGTCTTTTCTCGATCCGGGGCGTACATCGGGATTTGATTATACCCCGAGTAGGCATCTAAAAAACTGAGAACAGTGTGTCCGGAAGCTCCGTCTACCAACCGATCAATATTCGGGAGAGGATAAGAATCCTTAGGGCATGCTTTATTGAGATCAGTGAAGTCCACACACATTCTCCATTGTCCATTCGCCTTTTTTACCATGACTACAGTAGATAACCATGTAGTGTAAGTCAATTCTCGTATAAATTCCGCTTTGAGGAGCTTATCCACTTCGCTTCGAATGGCCGCCCGTTTTTCATCACCAAACTGTCGTTTCTTTTGAGACACCGGTCGGGCCTCTCGGAATATCGACAGTTTATGCGCAATGACGCTGGGATGGATTCCGGGCATATCCGATGCGCTCCAGGCGAACAGATCGTTGTTGGCTTTTAATAACTCTTTCAATGCGTTTTCTTCAAATGGCTGAAGGTTATCCCCGATGGACGTAGTTTGTTGTTCATTTTTTCCCACTATGAAGGCTTTATCTCGCCTTGAGGTTGAATCCGCTCGTCCGCATTGGTCTTGGGATCAAGGTCAATCAGAATAGCTTCAGTACGGTTTTTACTTTTGTAAGGCGTGACCTTTAGACCAGCTACGTAGCATTGACGGGTGGTTTTCTGATCTGCCCGAACGATGCATATAGTTCTTCTATCTGTAGGAAATTTCATTGCCAAATGTGGGGTAGAGACGATCGCCCCGAAAGCATTTAGGCAAGGACGTCCAAGGAGGGCATTATAGGACGTGTTTGCCTCCACTAACAAGAATCGAACTCGGAGTTCCTTACCATCATCGTCCGACCCCAGGCGGGTTCGTAAGTCGAGATACCCCCGGGTGTCTACTCTTTCTCCCGCGAAGCCAACAATTTACTCGTTAAACAGAGCAATTACGTCTTCTGCAATTTCCATTCTTCGGAATGTTGTCCAGTATAGTATATTGACTGAACTGCCTTGGTCTACAAGGACCTTGCCCACATCGTACTGTGAAATGCGGGTTGTGATGACCATAGGATCGTCTTAGTCAGGATCTGGTGCATGAAAATTCCTGTCCGTGAAGGTTATATCAGGCATTGACACTGGATTGCGTACCACCGAGCGAACGCTGTGCAGACTTCTCAAATGTCTCTTTCGAGCTGAGGATGAAGCACCTCCTCCAGCAAAACCGCCCGAAATAGTATCGATCCTGCCTTTTACTGTGAGATCTCGCTCTCTAGGCCGACTACGGGATATATGTCTTGAGGGACTACGAGAACGGTTGCGTGAGTGGCCACCCTTCCCATTTGTACGTTCTGGGCTTCTTCGTGTCTTTTTGGGGGAGTGTCCTGCACGGGCAGATTCTTCTTTCACGAATTCCCGGAGGTGTCCAGCATGGATCAGCTTTTCCAATTCATCTTTGAGAGTTTGGCAGCTTTCAGTGGTATGTCCCCCTGAATTATGGAATCGGCATACCTGTGCCGTGTCCACGTTCTTAGGTGGAAATTTTCTTCTTTGAAAGATCAGGTTGGACTACAAAGCCCTTTCCAGCACCTTTTCTCTAGGGACAGTGAGGTGCGCATAGCGGTCGTACCTAGGGTTGAGATTCGCCGGGGGTTTCTGATCCCGGGCGTTCTCACTCCGACGTTTCCCCTCCTTCTTGTTACCATTCACCGGGTGCTCCTCGTGTTGTTGTTTCCGAAAGATCCTCTGGTATTCCATCTTGATAAATTTAGCCATTTTTTGCTGCAACTCCTCCAACGTACTAGGTAACTCGGCGTATAAGCTTTCTGAGACGAATCCCGCTTTTAGGCAATTGGGCAAACTACTAATGATGAATTCAAGGCTGACACCTTTTATCCTCCGAGCGGCGTGATTGTATCGATGCATGAAGGCTCTGAGAGTTTCGTCTTTCCCCTGTCTGAGATTGACTAGCTCGGCCGCAGTAACCTCCTCGTATCGGTTGGTGGAATATTGCTTTTTGAACATGTCCATCATCGTGCGGAAACTATCCACTGAATTGGGTGGAAGGGCGTAATACCACTCTAGGGCTTCACCCCTTAGTGACAGGGAGAATGCCCGGCACTTTACCGGGTCACTTTAAGTGTAAAAAGCCATGGAGTCAATGAAATTCCGCAAATGATGATCTAGATTCGTTGTGCCATCAAATTTTTCAACCTGAGGCGGAGGCCGCTCGGGCATAGGGGCCTGCATGATGGCATCAGTGAACGGCAAAAGGTCCGGGGACCGGGGGGGAGGAGGCGAATTATGATTTTGACTGTCCTCTGATGTCTCCTGGTCTTGTTGTTTTTCTTTATTGCGTTCGGCATCCTCGGCCTTCTTCTGTTGTAACTCTTGCTTTAAACTTGCAATGGTTTGGGCTTGCTCCTCTAGCTGGGCTTGTAATTCTCTTATCATTTGGATCGGATCCGGAGTTTCCATACCTCTTGTGGTCACCATTGGGAGTCTTCACTTTCGAGCCCCACGGTGGGCGCCAAAATGTTTCGGTGGATATTTCTGAGGGCCGAAAGGACTGACCTGGGTGACGTGGTGCTCCTGCTTTACGACGCTTGATCTAACCGATTGGTGTGTTTTCTCCTATCTCCCGATCGTTTGTTCTTCTCAAATCTTCGACCGTCCGAGAATCTCCAAGCTTGGGCCGGAGGGAGGAGGTACCTGCAATGGCACTCCGACGCCCAAGTTAGGGTTTTGTAGTGAAGGGCCTTGAGTGCAAGGCTATCAATTCTCAGTATGAGATCGGAGAGTAAATCTCTCTTGCTAATTCCCAGCAAATTAGGTGAAACGTAGCAAGTGTACTGTAGAATAAGATAGCATAAGAGAGCGTACCTGGCTTGTGATTCCAGCCATGTATATATAGATAATTATCAAATATAAACAGAATATAATATAAACAGCTATACCTGAATATTCGGTTGTTCAGATCTTATCTGATTTTATCTGATACTTATAATATTTGTTAAGATATACTTTCACTAAATTATTGGTTCATAGGCCCAATAGTAATAAAAAACCATAATGTCTCGTCATTAGTATGATCGAGGCTCATTAATCGTTTAGGACCGTTCGGCTACTATTCGTAACCGTTCGGTCCAAATATCATATCGTACAACTATAATGAAGAAAAATGAGATGGAGAATTGAAGAAAGGAGATAATAGTGTACATGTCACATGAAATAGGACAAAATAAAATTATACTCATTGAGATCAAGTCTTGTTGTCCTTGTTTCTAGTTGTCTAGACATTTATAAAGGAATACAAATCTGAATGTTAATTATGAAATTATTATGTTAAACAAAATTAAAAGGTAATTGAACCATTACTGGATTATCATTATGATGTGTAGATGAGATATTTAATATTTTTAAATTGATTTCATTTATTATATTTTCCTTTAATCAAACATTTATTTGAACATCAAAATATTTTTAAGATATAACTGATTGGACGAATCAACAATAAAACAAACTTAAAAAATAAGAAAGATCGACATGAACTAGAATAAAATGTAATATCTATCTCAAAAAACACTTAACTATATATTAAAGACGAATAAATCACTAAATATGAAAAAAAAAAAATAACACCTGTCGAACAACTAATTAACGTCAATAACTAACTGACCAGTTTAATGAGAAACTATAATAAGTTGACAACTTCATGGTTAGTTGAATAATATAAATGTGCTCTCAGAAAAAAAAAATTAATTCGATTATGACTTTCTCTTTTCCTGTTGAATATTTCTTTTCTCGATTAGTAAACATCATTCTCCATTCCTTTTTTTATTCACTAATCATTATGTATTTGTATTTGTTTTCTGTTTCTCTAACTGAAGTTTGCACCCTATTACTAAAAACTGAAAAAAAATACTAAATTACAGTATTAACATTTCTAGTAATACTCTAGCAAAAGAGAGAAAAAATGGAAGGAAAATAAACTGAAAGAGGATCATATTTTTTGTGGATCTACGTAATAATAGATTTTTTGTGTTATTATTTGTCCAATACTTTACATAACATTTTTTTAATAGATTTTACTAGTTACATTTTTTACATATTTTTCTTTATTTTTTGTATAATTTAATGTACACGTGACATTTTTTTACTGTAGACACTCTCTTTTCGACATCAAAATTTAAACTAAAAATAGAAGAAAAAAAAATTTCCTGCCCAAGTCATTTTTCTTTACCATTCAATTTACCCAAATAAATGAAAATGTTTTCTTTTTTTTAATTCCTTCAACACTACATAGTTTTACTTAAAGGTTTCTCATTTATTTATTTTATATGTATGTACTTTTCTTTTTCTTTTCATATCAAAACAAAGGGTAAATGTAAAAAGGTTATTTCCTAATAAAAAAAATAAACACCTTATTTTTGTAGACGTACCCCCTCTTATGTGTTTGTGGCTTTGGCAAGTACGTAGGTATGCACAGGTGTGTGTAGTAAAATCAGAACTTACCACATTCCGACTTAGCTAATTGGGTTTGGGCCCTTAATTTAGTCCATAATAGAATAACAATTAGAGTCTTTTACACTTCCAACATCTCATCCATCTCATTCTGCAACTTCAAAAATTTCATTTTTATCTTTTGACATCTTATTCTACACCTCTATTTTTTTCAAAAGTTTCATTTTCAATTTTAATAAATATCTTTCATTTTTTTCTTTCTAATTAAAAACACTCTCCACCATCTTAATAATAATAATCTAATTTAATTTAAAATTCAAATATTATTTAATATAATTTTATATTTTAATAATTATTAAAATATTGTTTATATTATAATAATGATTATTTTAAAAAATTTAAAATAAAATAAAAATAAAAAATAAAATAATAATAATCAATTTGATTTAATATATTCAAAATATAATAAATTATATTAAAATGTTAAATTAAATTAAATATTTATTAAATTTAAATAAAAAACAAAATTTTAAAGTTAATTACTATCGGAAATCCATATCCGAATAATACATCATCGGATTTCTATATCCGATTCACTTTTCTTTAAATTTTATAAATTATTTAATTTAATTTAATATTTTAATGCAATTTAATATATTTAAATATATTAAATATGATTTTAAATATTATTTTAATTTTCATTATTATCATTCTTATTTTAGTTATTATTATTTTAATTTTTTGATAAAACTATTATAAAAATATAAATCATATTTTAATAATTATTAAAATATAAAAATATAATAAATAGTATTATAATTTTAAATTAAATTAAATACTTATTAAATTTTAAATAAAAAATAAAGCTGTTAGCATATTGTATAAATTTTGATATCCGATAAACAAATTTTAAGAATTTTAATTTTTATTTAAAATTTAATAATTATTTAATTTACTTTAATATTTTAATATAATTTAATATATTTTAAATATATTAAATCAAATTTATTATTATTATTATTATTAATATTATTTATTTTATTATTTTTATTTTAATTATTTTATTTTAATTTTTTAATATAACTATTATTATAATATAAATCATATTTTAATAATTATTAAATAATATTTAAATTTTAAATTAAATTAGTATTATTAAGGTGGTGCAGCTTTTAATAAGAAAGAGAACAAATGAAAAGGATGTAGAATATTTTTAATGAGTAAGAGAAAAAAATGTAAAAAGTGGAGAATGAGATGTTAGAAGATTAAAAATAGAATTTTTAGAAGTGGAGATGATATATTGGAGGGTAGGATGAAACTTCCTAACAATTATGTACTTTCTTATCATGAGCCGTATACGTTTTTCTTTTCATAACAATTATGTAAATTAAATAATTATTTCAATTAATTATTATATTAAAATATTTTTATTTTTTTTTTAACTTTTACTCAATGAGCTACTTCTTTTAATCAACCGTCAATAATATACATATTGGTAAACGAATAGGCACTTGAAAATTGCTACTAATTTTTTTAATAATTAGATTTTTAAATATAAAAATAAACGTATTATATTAGTAAAATAATATATGAATTAAGTAGTTTATTTGATTTTAATATATTAATACGAAAATAATGGAAAAGCATAATCACTGTATAAAGTTGGCAAATGACTTAAAAAATGCTACATTGAAAATTAATTTATAATACTGTATAAATTTACACATCATAGATGATGATTTGTTACTGTTTATTTTAAAGAAAGTTATTCGTCTCTCTCTCTATATATATATAATTATCGTTTAAGAATATTCATAAAATGAAAAAAAAATTCTTACAAAGTATATTTAAATTATTCTCAAATTGGGGTAATTGAAAATTCAATAATTGTATAAATTTTTTTCTTTTTTTAAGAATGGCTTCTCTCCCCGTTCAGCCTCAGACGCCGTTTTAAACGAAACGACAAGTGCGTGAAAACTACGCTGAATAATATCAAAAGGGTGAAGGGGAGGGCGTTGTTGGTACAGGGGAATTTATCGGAAGTGGGAAAATGGCGGGCGGTGGAAAGGTTTCCTTCAAAGTCACACTGACGTCCGATCCAAAGCTACCATTCAAAGTGTACGTATCTATATGGCTCATTCAATTCTCAATCCTCAACATTTTCCCCAAATTTCGTATTTCCCTAATTACGAATTTCTTTGTTTCTTTCAGGTTTAGCGTTCCTGAGGCTGCACCTTTTACTGCAGTTCTCAAATTTGCCGCGGAAGAATTCAAAGTCCCGCCCCAGACCAGCGCTATCATCACCAACGGTAATTAATTATCTTGGTCAGATCGATTTTTTTTTATTAGTCAGTGATGTCGATGTCTCGAGTTTTTGGATATTTAGCTTTTTATGAGAATTGAAAATCATGCTTTGGTTGTGCAAAAGTGAAAAATTGAATACATTGTGGGTTCCTTTTGATAATTGCTTTTCCTTCCTTATAGCTGTTTCAGCCTTTGGGGAATCACAAAACTTTGCCACAGTTGGACCTGTTTTTGGGTTAAGAAAGTACTGTTTATTTTGGTTAACTATTTTTTATTGTGTTTGTATTAAAAAAATATATACGAAACATAGTAAAAGGAGAGAACAATTTTATACGAGACAATACATAATTTTGTCTTTAAACAATGCAACCCATGTTCATTTAGCCCTTTGAAATTTGTATAACTTTATTCCCTGGTCTACCAATGTCATGGTAAAGACTCCTCTAATTTGGTCGACTGCATGAACGAAAAACTGATTTGTTATGTAATTTATAGACTTGGAGGCAACTTGTACTGTATGCATCCTCACTAATACGATTTTGATCTGGAAAATTGCAATTCGTGTTGATTTGATCCTTGTACATTTACACTATATAATACTAATTAGTCCCGAACTTGTTCATTTTATGACAAATTTAATCCTCAAAATCGGTCAACTCAATGAAAAAAAGACTATTTTTTTTAAGTTGAGAGATGAATTATTGTATACATGCAAAATTTTAGATACTAAATCAGCAAAGGTTGCCACTTTTTGAAGACAATTATGTATTTACTGAATGAGACCGCCTTTTGAATGCAGCTGAAAATGCTATGATTATTAGATTAATGAAAAATTTCTACATGTCAGCTCCAAAATATTGTCCTCATTCCTTACCTTGTTTTCTTCACTCTTGAGGGTGTTGTCTGCTTCGCGGGCTAAGTAGTGTCTGGCTTATAGTTTAGCACATAGTTGAAGTTGTTTCCCGTTCTTTCATGTAGACTTATTACAGTAATTTAGGGCATGTTGTAACTAATAAACCCTTTGAAATTTGGGATCTTACGAGGTAATTTATAATCTATGTAATATTTTAACTTTTGGTGTTGTAATTTAATTAGTAACCTCTTAATTTTTTTTTTTTGGTTATTTGAATTCGAATTGATTGAATATTGTAGTCTTCAGGTTTTATTATATTCTCTACTAGTTAAGTTGGTAAACATATTCAATTTTAAGGTGATTCACATTGGCAACATATTGACAAGATATCTGATCTTTTTATCTTCTATCAACTCAGCTGTTTTGTCCTCTTAAATCTTTAATAGCAGTGCAAATGAGACCTTTCCCCTTCTAAAAAATAAAAAGTTCAGTGGATTGAGATTTAATTGGGTTTGTTGTCAAATTAGTTATTTGAGTTGACTTGGTGATCCCATCGTATGTTGTGACTTTTTTGGCGTTTGTTGTTGCATTATTATGAATGTAATACTGTTCATTAAGTATATTTTTTTAACTAACTCGTTACATTAATCAAATCACTGAAGAACTACGAATTTAAGAGTATTTTTGTTTGTTATATTATTGGCTATCAACCTTTCACTTTGATAGCCTATCTTGTTTTGGTAATATTCATCTTAAATTTGCCACTCATATTCCTTGCTTTGAATGCATGCAGATGGTGTTGGCATAAATCCCCAGCAGAGCGCAGGTAAAGCAATACTTTATCATCTTTCTTTAACTTTACACTGTTTTTGAACAATCTTCATATGTTCCTACAAATAATGTTTTACCGCTACAATTTTCTCTTTAAAAAATTACTGCACAAGGATAAATAAAATAATGGGTCGGTTTGTTAAAACTTTTTTTTAGAAAAAAGTTTTTTTTTAATAAAATAATCACTTATTATGATTTTTAACATATTTGGACGAACTTATTAAAAAACGGACTTATTTCCTTTTAATTAAAAATTAATTTTTTGTTACTATGTAAAAGTCATTTAAAAATAAAATATTTTTTGCAATCACTATGGTAATGGTATTTATGGTTAAATTTCATTATATACATGAAATAGTTATGTTTCGATTTCTTAATTCATATTTTTTGTAGTTGCAATCGCTGGTTCCTGTAGAAAGGTTACACTTATAACATTGAATAAAGTTATATTATATATAGGTTTATAGTAGTCGGTATCTTTCATTGACTTGCATATATTCATCTCTGCAGGCAATGTCTTCCTTAAGCATGGTTCCGAATTGCGTCTGATTCCGCGTGATAGGGTGGGTGCCTGATGTTAAGGGGTGTCTGAGATTTATCCTTCTCGCAAAATACATGAACTGTTGTAGCTTCATAACAATCAATAAATACAGTTGTTACTGATTTCTATAACTTGAGATCAAAGGTGTCTTCATGAAGTTGTTTCTTTTTTATGTAATGATGTAAATTTTGGGGAAATGATGTTATCTTCTATAGTTATAGTTGGGTCAGTTTTGGTCCTGGCAGCTTTCAAGCGCCACGCTTTCCCCGATGAAAGAAAGCATAGCAAAAATGTTAATTTGAGATAAATCATGTTCATATCGTGCAATCCCATCGATTTTGTATCTCGAGGTAGTACGTGTCCCTCGCTGATTGTGATGCTTTTCAGATATGGGTTTCAAAAATAAATCTATATTAAAGAAAGACTACTGATGAGGAGACCTTCAACATTGATTCAGGTTGAAATTCTTTTTATTATTTTATTCTGGGAATGCACTAGTGAAATCAGGGTTATTAAATACATGACCTTTAAGCACATCCGTTACTCAGTTGTCGATGTACCACTGTTGAATAGCCACGCTTTGCAGTCCAGGGTTTTTGAAATTTCCTTACTTGGTATTCATACTGTATGATGAAGCTATGCCTAGTTAGTGAAAGTGACTGCAAAGGAATAATGGTACCCTGATTTTGAAAAATTAACATGAGATCTCTGTCCATGTGTACCTCGTACCAGATTGTAGCTGTCTACGGCCTTGTCACAATCTGACATTCCTTATCAGAAAGGGGGGAATGGGAGGAATGTCGTTTTCTTTCGTACAGGAGCTGCGATCGTCAAGTTTTATTACTCCTGAATAGGAAGAATTGTTGAACCGTATTGTCACAAGAAGGGGGTAATTGGGTCTCGTGGGCGAAGGTGCGAACTGGAAACAATGCACTTGCATTTCAGGAGGGAGTGTATGTATCCCGTTGAACTTAGGGTGGACGCAGTATTGTTTCATGAAGATGAATAATCCAATTATAATGCGACTGCGATAATAAAGTTGTCGAACTCATAACAACAGAAAATAAACTTTTTATATAAACCATAAAAAGGAATAATCAGCAGATAAAGACATGAGCAACCATCTTAGCTTTCCTATGGACAGAAGAAAACGACACCTGTCGATCACGAAAAAATTATTCTTTGACAGTGCAAACTATTCCAACATGCATAAAACTGATCACTCCTTAGAATCCAACATTTTAGCAAAACATAAGTTGTCTGCCCACAAAACGACATCTTATGATCACAAAGAGTGTCAGTAGAGCCAATTCAACCGTGAGGATTGTTATATCCAAAAGGTAAAATTCTGGTCAGCTAAAGAATTCAATTTGTGATCTTTCTTTTCCTGACTTTCCATTGATCACCTTCTAATATCCTGAATTTTTCGCCTTTATCTTATATAAAAAAAACTCTTTATTAACTTGTACTATTAAAAGTTTCTCTTGAATTTTCCGTCTTTACCTTATATGAAAAACTCTTTATTAATTTATATTATTAAAAATCTCTCGTTATATGACTTTTTTTCATATTTTCAAATGTTACTAACATTAAACCTTTACTTAGATCGACTTTTAATCTAATGACTCAATTCAAATTGAACTTAATATTATGTAGTCCCTTTAGCATTAGTTAAAAAAAGAGTATAAGGTTACAAAAGTTGTATCTTTGTCCTTTTGTTATTATAGATTACCTTTTACCTGTAAATCGTCTTATATGACCTTTTTTTGTCTTCTTCAAGCATCTTAAAAGAAAGTCAATATTTCTTCTAGGTTGTTAGTTCTTTTGAATGTTTTGATAAGTCATAATGCACCTTAAATGATCATCCAGATTTTGTTTAGTGCTTCAAAAGCATCTTGAAAGGTCACCTTAAAGGTTCAATTTTTTAAAGGATTGACTGAGTTCATATCCTTTTATTTTTTATTCTTTGGCGAAAACTGGTAATCCAATGCACAATGGATTTGCAATGGATTTGAACCAAATCCAGTTAGCTTTACGCTGTTGTGGGCAGCTTCAAGCTATCAAACATGCTAAATCACTTCATTCCCATATAATAAAACTTGGCCTTTTCAATCACGTTTTTCTCCTAAACAACATGATCTCTGTCTACGCAAAATGCTCCCATTTTGACGATGCACGAACCCTTTTCGACGATATGCCTCACAGGAACATAATTTCTTACACAACAATGGTCTCTGCACTCACCAATTCCGGGAGACCCCAAGATGCTCTCACACTCTATAACCACATGCTGGAATCTAAAACAGTGCAACCCAATCAGTTCTTGTACTCAGCGGTTCTCAAGGCATGTGGAGTCGCCGGTGATGTTGAATGGGGCAAGTTGGTTCACCGACGAGTATATCGGGCAAGGTTAGAGTGTGACACTGTTCTGATGAATGCCCTCTTGGACATGTACGTCAAATGTAGAAGCTTGGCTGATGCAAAACGAGTTTTCTACGACATGCCGAGTAAAAATTCTACTTCATGGAACACCCTCATTCTCGGGTATGCCAAGCAGGGTTTTGTGAAGGATGCGTTGGATCTGTTTGATCAAATGCCAGAACCAGACATTGTGTCTTGGAACAGCATCATTGCCGGTCTTGCAGATACTTCTAGCTTCCATGCATTACAGTTTGTTTCTATGATGCACAGGAAGGGCCTTAAACTTGATGCATTCACATTTCCATGTGCCCTCAAAGCGTGTAGTCTGCTTGGCAAGTTAACTGTAGGGAGACAGATTCATTGTTGTATTATCAAGTCAGGGTTTGAGTGTAGCTATTACTGTACATCAGCATTGATTGATATGTATTCGAATTGCAAGCTATTGGATGAAGCAATGAATATATTTCATAAGAACTCTCCTCTTGCAGAAAGCTTGGCAGTGTGGAATTCCATGCTTTCAGGGTTTGTTGCCAATGGAGATTGGTGGAAGGCTCTCAGTATGATTGCTCATATGCATCATTCTGGTGCACAGTTTGATCCCTATACCTTTAGTGTTGCTTTAAAGGTCTGCATCCAGTTTGAAAACTTGAGGTTGACATCTCAAGTGCATGGATTGGTCATCACTAGTGGCTATGAGTTAGACTATGTTATTGGAAGCATTTTTATTGATCTATATGTAAAACAAGGCAATATTAACAATGCATTAAGATTGTTTGAAAGGTTGCCAGATAAAGATGTTGTGGCTTGGTCTAGTTTGATTGTTGGTTGTGCTAGATTTGGTCTAGATACAATGGCTCTTTCCCTCTTCATGGATATGGTTCATCTGGATCTTGAGATTGATCATTTTGTCCTTTCAATTGTTCTGAAAGTTTCTTCAAGTTTGGCATTGCTTCCAAGTGGCAAGCAAATTCATTCTTTTTGTCTTAGGAAGGGATATGAATCAGAGCGAGTTATTACAACTGCTCTTACTGATATGTATGCAAAATGTGGTGAGATTGAGGATGCCTTAACTTTATTTAATTGTCTTTCCGAAGTAGATACCTTAAGTTGGACGGGGATTATTGTGGGATGTGCACAAAATGGAAGAGCAGACAAGGCAATCAGTCTTCTGCATAAGATGATTGAATCGGGTACAAAGCCAAATGAAATCACCATTATAGGTGTTCTTTCTGCATGTAGACATGCAGGCCTAGTAGAAGAGGCATGGACTATATTTAAGTCTATTGAAACAAAGCATGGATTGACACCATGCCCTGAACATTACAATTGTATGGTTGATATATTTGCTCAAACTGGACGTTTTAAAGAAGCAATAAACTTGATTGATGACATGCCGTTTAAGCCTGACAAAACCATATGGTGTTCCTTGCTTGGTGCCTGTGGAACTTACAAGAATCGACATCTTGCAAAAATTGTTGCTGAGCATCTTCTTGCTACCTCACCCGAAGATGCTTCTGTGTATATAATGCTATCAAATGTTTATGCATCACTTGGAATGTGGGATAATTTAAGCAGAGTACGAGAAGCTGTCCGAAAAGTAGGTATAAAAGGGGCTGGAAAAAGCTGGATCGAGATCTTTAGTTGAGAAAGCTGGTTATGTGAATGGCTTGGTTCAACTAGCTTAATCGCTCATTATATATTTCCAGACAACTCAATGACTGTTCTAACTTAAAAAGGAATGTTATGTGACTGGAGTTTGTACGGTGAAAGACAGTCTTTACGTTTTGTTGACTTCAATTAGAAGGTAAAAGCACGGAAGTGTCTAATTTTGGATGGAAGATACTACAAATACTACAACGAAAAATACAAATTAAGTATAACGTGCGCAGCAGTTCAATCCGATAAGCCTTTGGATGCTTGCTATTGCCATGAGGTTTCACACATTCAATGTTTTCCTTCCCCAACCTAGGTACAAACTAAAAAGGTAAATACAGAGTGAACTTTCAATAGCATTAATACGTTATAATTTTAATTAATCAATTTCAGTTTTATATTAACTACAACATAATTAACCTCGTATACCATATTTCATTTAAGGAACTCAAATTTGGTTAAAATCAGAGGTATCAGAGTCATCCACGACACTTGAATTGTAAGTGTGTCTGAAAATTTGTTGTAGTTCTAATAGTTAAATTAGTACCTTTTATGTAATTTTTAATTTTACATAACATTTTGTACACTAGTATTGTAATTAACCAAACCTTTTCTGAATTCTTTTGCTATATCATTTGTTGTTTGGCAGAAGTCATCGGGATTCACGTCTAAGTTAGCTTGACATGTTCAGCTTACGGTAACATTGGCCAATATTCATTATTATTGACTGTTGATTTTAGAGAATGGATTGCTAATTCATTATTGGTTAGTTATCTAAAGGTCAATTTAATTTATAAACCAACGGCTCTTTTATAGTGTTGAGCAATAAGCGAAAGTCTGTTGCAAGCATTTTTCGTTTTGTCATTTGTGTGTAATAATTCATTTTCTCTTAATAAATAATTCTAAGAGAGATTTAAGATTATGATTATATTAAAGACAAAAAAGTGATAATGACAATGCATTAATGATTATAGGGTTTAGGTGTACTTCTTTTTCTTTTCGTTTGTCCACTTCTGAAATAAAATTATATCTGTGTTATCAAGTTAAAAATAAGATAAATGGGAATAGTAATTACAAATTTTATTATATGCATCATCTTCCAAAGTAGATAGATAAAAAAATATGTAGTGTGCTGTATAATAACTCCTAGATTTTAATGACAATTTTTAAGCTTTTAGGTTGTCTTTCCGAACAGTAAGTTGAAGATATATTTGGCTGGGAGTTGACTTGTCTTGAATGAATCGTTCTGTAATTTGGAAATTCCACTGGGGACTAACATCATCACTTTCTCATTCTTCTTCTTTTTGTCTTTTCTCGTTCTGTCCTATTGCTCGAGTGAGGACAGATTGAGACACCACTAAGCAGCAGCAATAATATGTTGGAGGTGGACAAGAACCTCTCAAGCTACGTCTTCCACTTTATGGATTATATGATTAGAGGGAGGGTGAATTCTAACTACCTGGTCCGAGGGAAACAAAAGTAAAATGCTGCTCAAAGTTTGATGTGTAACAATTTTGAAGCCGCTAATTTTCGTAGTACTTACATTACTTACGTTTTATGTACTTGAAGGTCATTCATGTTCCTTGTTATGTATTAGGCTTGGCCCTGATTGGAACTATGTCATGGACCAATTTGGTTTTTCCAAGCCTCCGTGATGAGTCGAGGCTGCTTGGTATGAGTTGCAAGTTTGAACAGAAGTTGGGGCACCTAAATTTGGAGAGCAGTGTTCTTGGGAATCCAGTCAACAACTGCAATACAGTCCAAACCATACGAACCCGACCCATCATCACCAGTAGCTAACACTAGGGACATGGGTAGGTCCCATTAGAAGAAGAGAAGATTAAATGGTGAACCCCACCTCCTCATCATCACTCACTGTAAGCTTCCTGCATAAGGCCGAGTCATTTCTGAGCAAAGTCTCTACTGCATGCTAGTGGCAGTGAGTGACATTGTGACAGTCTTACATGGATTTTAATTTTTGA
This sequence comes from Vigna radiata var. radiata, assembly GCF_000741045.1. Classification (NCBI taxonomy): domain Eukaryota; kingdom Viridiplantae; phylum Streptophyta; class Magnoliopsida; order Fabales; family Fabaceae; genus Vigna; species Vigna radiata. The sequence continues at coordinate 14,002,828 of NC_028355.1, forward strand.
AGTCTTCTATGGAATTTATTCTCGTGCCATGTTTATTTCTTTCTCAATCATCGCACCCACTTTTGTCTCCCGACTCTTACTTTTTTCTGACTTCTTCCTGCTAGCTTTTATTTTTGTTTCGATCTTAGCAAGGCATGTCAAGTTCTGATTCCTTCACTGTTCCCAATAACCAGGAAACACTGCCAAAATTACCGCGAAACTACCACGCCCAAATGCTTTCCTGCCCACACTTTTCGCGCCATATATGTTTGCTATCAAAAAAAGCTGAGTTGTCGCTGGTCACTCTGCAGTAGTGTGTAAACCAAACTCAATCAAACTTCTTTAGCCACAAGCATTACAGGGACCAGGTGGGTACATCATAACGTGGCTGATGATAATTCTCAAGCCTTAGTGCGCCATAGAAAACAGTTTTTAGTGATCTGTGTTATAATATTCACAATTATCTTGACATTGGTGGTGAGGTGATTGTTAAGCCCACGCCGAGTTGCTTAAATTTGAGTAACGATGGCCAATGCGATCTTAATCATAACACAATGAGTACAAAACAGGAGTCAACTTGTTCCGGATTCGATGGAAACGCACTACACACACAAATCTACATTTCTAATAAAAAAAACACAAATCTAGATCATACGCACCGTGAGATACCCTTATTAAACCGTTTGTGAAGGACTTACTTGTTCTTAGCTGATGTCATGGGAGTTTCTACTCCTCGTCTTATTTCCTTATAATGTTCCTTACATGTGTTTGTCTGTGTGAGCGACTTCAGTTCAATCAACTTTAATAATAATACTATAATAGCGCACTTAAAAAATGTTATTGGGTATATCAGTCTGTTGGAAAAAGTTTTTTTAACAATTCTTTTTTGATAATTTTTTGACAACGTATATAATAGTTTGTGATTGGTTCGTTTCAAATATTTTTTTTAAAATAAATTCAAACAGATGAATGAAATAATAACATGTGTCCTGTTGTTAAAAAAATGGTTAAAATATATCATCCCAAATTATTACAAGAATTACGAAGTGTTATAGAATTCAACTTAAAGAGAAAACAAGCACTTTAACAAAACAGTTAGCCAAAATAAATATGGTTTCAATAAGAAGCAAGTGCCAAAGTTTTTATGTTACCTTATTTTAGAAGTGCCCTTTGTCTCTGGAGTGTGTTCATTGTTGCATTGACCTGGTAGAGACCTGGCCTTTGACCCTGACCATCATTTTCTGCACTAAAAGGGTTTATGGGGCTTCCACTAAGTGAGATATGATATGAGTGTAGTAGATGTAAGCAACCTTTTAGCAGCAACGGATTAAATTATAAAATGCTTTCTACTAGCTTACCTTTATGTAAAGTTCACAAAAATATATAAAGATAGACGAATGCTGAGACCGTTTATAAAAAGTTCGCAAGAATAATTGGGACTTTCAAGAACATTGTCTATCAAGTCTTCTTTTCTCTTTCAATTTTCAGACCGTTTGTTTTATTATCGTTGGAAAAAAATGAGCGTTGAGGCTATAGAAGATTGTTGACCTCCCCTCATGCTGTGATGAGATTATTATAAAAATTATCAATTTCTCATCCAACTTAAAAACTGAAAGACAGAAACAGTTGAGAGAGGTTTTCTCACACATTAAGTATCTATTATTATGCTCAAGAAACATTCAACAAAAATGTAATCATGGGATAAATAGTTTAAAACGTGTGGAAGAAGCACACAAAAATTACAAGTTTAAGGCTTAATTTTCTCAGTAGGACATCTTTCTACTTAGATAAGTTTTGATGGAGTAAAATTATTAAGCTGATAAATAAAGCAAACTTGATGGCGCATGTAAGACGTATAGGTTCTGTCAGTATATGCATTGAATGGATAAAGGAAAGCCGCTTCTTTAATAGTCATCTGAAATACATAAACAATAAATGAGACAAAAGTCTTACCTTAGCTAAATGTACAGAAAATAAAGGCTTATGATGCGGTTAATATATAATTGTTATAGTAATATACAGTCGTTGATTAAATCTGCCATGGATTGGAGAGTCAGTGATACCAACCAACACATACAAAAATGATCTGAGACTGATCTATACTCCCCCCATAAAGCACCAACGAAATAATCAACTAGATGATGTAGAACTTAAAAAGAGTTAACAAAGCAAAGGAACTGATATATGAAAGGAAGTTGTGACCTCACTCAACCCCCAATCCAACAACACATGTCATCAAAAGCCACTATAGATTACAACAAAGCAAGGCAAAATGGCTCTTGGGTTGAACACAACCAACTCATCCAAATTGGAATAAGCCCCAACAGCCCCTGCAACCGAATCATACTCCTCCATGCCTCCTTCTGCATTCTTCTTCACCCTTCCTGCTATAACCCGACAAACCAGCATTGCTCTCTTCTCTTCACTCTCATCCACACAAGCCTTGTCGTGAGCCTTCCCACTCGTTGCCGTTGTCAAGATACCGCTTCCTCCTGTAACCTTGAACCCGTGCTTGATTATGCTGCAAACGTTGCACTGCGGAACGGAGTTGCACAAGTTGGAGGACCCGTTTAGGCCTAGAGAACACGCAAAGGAGGTGCAGTGAAACCTGAGTAGCTCGTTGCCATCTGCTATGCAACGTGGGTGTTTCTTGGGGAGTTTCGTGGCCTTTGCTTTTATGGAGTCTCTGTATTCTTCGAATCTGGTAATGGTTTTCTGGGTGTTGTGAACCTTGAGGATGCGGTCTATTTTGCACACTGGAGATTGCTTCTTCAGCCAGCTGGAGTGGAATATTATTTCAACTATGTTCTTGCTGGTGTCTTCTGGACCCAGTTCAGAAACTGAAATCGGTAACCAGAAGAAAAAAATGAAGGTAAAACATGTAGTTTAGTCATGGTACATTGGTATCATCATTAAAATCATAGATGATAAAGTGACACAAACACATCAACATGTCGATTATGATGTTTATATAAATAAGCACACTTCATCCCAGAGAACAAGAAAATAAAGCAAATTAAACTAAAACTAACCTATGAATATCAGTTTTGAAGAAAAAATTAGATGAGATATATGTCATGCTTACAATGTAGAAACTACACCTGTTAGCTTCTTAAAATCATATGCATGTGAGACCAAACACACAGAAAACTTAAATGAAAATGCTGAGAAAAGCTTATTTTCTTCTAATGAAAATTGAAAGCATGACTTCATACGATACCTGCATGTTTGACTGCCTGGTGATGCTCCAAGCTTTCAGCTTTCATGATCTCGCCACAGTCGGGGCAAGAACAGATGCTACTCCTGAGAGAAGGATCTCTAGTGAAGCCTAGAACCGGGTCTACCACCATTCTACACTCGTAACAGCCGGAAAGTCTCCTGAATGGCATTCCCCTGAAAGAGCCAGCGCCAGAAGAATTGGAAGATGCTGACAATGAAGAGGAAGAAGCTGAGACGGGTCCATTGTGTTCGGTAAGAGGTGCTTTCATGGATCTGCTGGAAGCATCGTTGCTGTTGCATCCATTTAGAAACAACCTTTTCTTGTGGATATCTGGGGTTGATGTGTCCGGCTTTGCCGTGATCTTGGTGTTGTTACAAAGCGAACCTGAGCACTTCATCTTCTTGCACTTCTTGCTGTTATCTTCCGGGATTCTTTCCTCCTGCAGCTTTCTCTGTTCCTGTTTTTTCCTGTGTTGATGATCTTTTGCTTCTGGAGGTGGTTTTGCTTCCTTCTGCTGCTGCTGCTGATGTTGCTGGATTTGAACATTCCTACAAGCCAACAGGCCTCTTACCACCCATGAAGGTTGTTTTTCTGTTTTCTGTAGCTCTTGGTTTTGGTTTTGGTTTTGGCTGACATGTTTTGTAATGGTCGGTTTTCTTTGGGTTTTGGGTTTGCTCATTGTAGAAAGGATGGAAGTTTCTTGAGCTTACAAATGATGGCTTTAGAACAAGGTTGGAACTAGAACAAGATTCTGAATTTGAGTCATTTAGGTGTTGAAAGTGTTAAGTCGCCTCTGAAGTCATTTAGCTTTGAAGAACCTGTGGCTCTCTTCCCGTGGGGGAGATATATGACTTTATGATGAGCATCTCTCACCATTGATTTTTCTAGGTTGAAGAGTTCTTTTTTATTTCTAAATAGTGGAAAAGTAAAGGGTTTATTGGCCAACGGGTCCCCCCGCCTTTTTATGTTGTGCCTGTCTTCTGTGTGCAAACATTTTGTGAATATCATAACTGACCATCTTTATTGCCTAATATCTACAGCGACTAAACTACTTGGATTTCATTCTTTATGTAAATCAGAGTTTAGTCTTTGATAAACACTTTAAATTGCTGCCATCAAAATTCAGTTTAATTAACCTTTTTGGGCTATCAGCTTCCAATGTCCCTGCTGAGTAGTTATGACTTGGCTCGAGTCATCAATGCAAAGATATGAAACACAAATCATTCATCAGATGAAAATTCTAGGAAACTTACATTTGTATTATTGGCTGATATAATGGTCCCCTCTTGCAAACTAAACCCCCCCAAAAAACTTCAAATAACATTTGCCAGAATTACACGTTCGATTCCATTCTTCTGTTGTTTGGTGGAGGTACTCAGCAATAGGTTAATATAAAAAAATCGTTCCATTCCATTATTTTGTCCAGCAGAACATCATGTTTCAATAGAAAGTAGATCATGTTGGCCCTAATATGAAGATAATAATGCAATGTATCATTGAAGTTGGTGTAAAAACTAGGTTGTCTTTGCCCTCCACTGAGATCTACCACTTCCAGTTTTCTAACATAGACATTTCTTCCATCACTCATTTGTGAGTAGGACTAACACAACTCTTGAACGCATCGGTATTTGAAAGTTGAAACTCTCATGGTTTATGAGCTTCCTGAAACTCTTTCTCAACATGATTGGAATATAATTGAGTGAACACTTTGACCTCGGAAAATGTTAGTTTAGGCTTTGAGACAGAATCCTTGGCTGAATCAATCTCCCATAACCGCTGACACAGACCATATCTCAACAGATCTACTAATAGATAACTGATTAATACCACTGAATAGGACAAAAATCATTTACGCATCACAGCTAGAAAATGGATTCAAGAGTAGCAACTGGTTGCTTCCGTACCCGAACCCAGCACAAGTTTATGGGGAGAGAGTTGATAATTAATTAGGCTTTGTCGTTATTCTGATCTCAATAAGGTGGACTTTTTCGGGCTAAACGCATTGCACCATTTGCAAGGTATTCCACTAATTACCCCATAATGGCACCTATTATATAGGGAAAAGCTGCTCATTTGATTCCCTTTCTGCCTCAAAATCATGCCACCCCATATGCTATGGAATAAAGCCACTTACTTTAACTAACATAAAAATCAGTAATTTCCCCCAAAAACTTTGAAAAAATTATTCTTTTAACCCAAATTGTACCATTCCAACTAGAACTCGACCATGTATAAACATGAAACATACTAATAATTCGTAATGTATCGCAAAAAGTGTATTGACACAGAAACATACCCATTGGTGTGTCACGTTTATGAAAATTTCATACAACGGTTCTTTATTAATAACATCACTGTTTTCATGTGAGATTTACAAATGTTTTTAAACTTAAAGAGAGTTTTTCTTACAAATCATGTTTGTAAAATTCATGCTAAAATAATATTTTTACTAATAAGAAAATCTTAAAAGAAAAAACTTCTATCTGAGACGCTCTCATGCCGTGAAAATTTTAAAAACTTAGCTATCATCAACCTTGGAATATTCAACTATTTTCTGAGATTTTGAAGGTAGCATGTCACGTACATAGTTTAATTTTTGCTTCTTTTTGTAAGGCATTAGGATGAGAACTTTCTCATGTGTGACTTAGGTCTTGCGTAAGAACACAAATTACAGAGATGTTAGCATCGAGGCACGAAGTGTGTTTTAAATTTTAAATGACCACGTGAAATGAATATGTCAGTTAAAGTGATCTAACATTTTTTAAACGGAAAACTAAAAACCGAATGGAGAAGGGCAAGACATGGTAGTACAAAAAAATGTCTAATTTAAAAAGGTATTTGGTCATCAGAGAAAGTGCTTAATCTGGGAGCAGCACATCACATCCATTGGCTAAAGAAATGAGAAAAGGGTAAGGAGAAATTAATGGTTAAGAAGTGTGGTAGAGTAAGAATATTGTGACTCCAACTCCATGCCATAACTTTTCCTATGTAGAAGAAGAGAGCACGAAATTTGATGTGATGAACAGAGAAGGACAGTAAAAGGACCTTGGAAAACAGACAGATCATAAATTCGTGGAAGCAGCGATTTGATTGTTTTTGTCCTCTCCACAGACAATTGAACCACCAAATATAGCAAACTAAAATAGTAGGATATTTGATTGTTGGGGCCACTGAGTGAGTGGTTCAAAGTTCAAGCTAACCTTGTCTTACGAAGCATGCTTTTACTCACCAGAACGTTTATACTTTGTGACCTATTGATGCTGATATTGCAGTAATAGTTATATTGTCTTGATTATTGTTTACGTTGCTGCTAAAGGGGATTTTAGCACAACTAAATTTGAATTATAACGGTGCAAAAGTTTAGATTTTGAGTGGAAAAATGGCTCGAAATCTAAGTAATGGCTCAACTAGTAGTTGTATATCTTTTTTGAATTTCGATTCTTTCCGCTTCAAATCAAGTTGCCCTACAAAGTTGTCAGAACAAATTGGTAAAAATTTCAGTGCAAGAGTCCATGGGAAACAAATGTTGGTGAAGCTCAAAAGATTCTTTGGTTTCCAGAGCTCGAATTGCAAATCATGCTATAGGGTGTCAGTCTACTTACATTCACAAGCATTAATAATAATAAAAAAAAACACTATTTACTTATGTCATTTAAATAGGCTCCATGGATCTAAAAAAAAAAAGTATGGTGTTATCATCCTATATCTACCGAATTACCGGACTGACTAAATGGTTATTTATATCACAAACACAATTATACATTGTCATCGACACTATGACACTATTATTTCTAATACTGATCAATTTATAACTTAATCATAATTAGATTGTCACTAATAAAAATTTATTATAAAGTTTATAAATAAATATAGAAAAATAGACAATGATATCTATTGTACATTAATAACTTGAGCTTAAGTTATTGAATATTTATTAACTTTGACAATGGAATACCTTGTAGAAATAACCACCAAACATAATAAAAGAATTACAAAAAGATAACTATTTAGATCACTAACAATTTATACAATAATAGACTGTTGATCTTAACTCCCACATTCGAAACAATATCTAATAATTTTACGGGTATACCAAATTCTAATAATTTCTTCTTTTAGTATACGAATGTGGGAAAAGAGAATATTTAGTTGTATATTTTAACTAAATGGTTTGATTACAAAAACTGACATTGGAATATTTTGTCATAATGGATTTGAATGAAAATAATAATTTTGAAACTATGATTTTGAACTAAACAAAATGATTATTTGTGATATATACAATCGAAATAATGTAGTTAATTTTAAAAATATGCTTCATCTACTTTCTTATTTCCTACACATGCACCAACCAGATATGTCTTTGCTCGGGCTATTGTCTCTTACACTAGTTGAAAAAAAAAAAAAACTAAAATAGCTTTTATTATTACATCACATATAACTGTTGTCGTTGTCACCTCGGTTTCCATTATTACTGCTGCTACAAAGAAAGAAGAAAAGAGGTAGAGAGAAAATGTGGAAAACAACTCATTCCTAGTTTTTTCTTTTTTCCAAAATACATTTTACGTGTTTCGGACAATTATATGCATTTAAAAAGGTTTGTTATGAAAATCATATCCCAAAAATTTCAGACAACTTGTACCAACAAACTTTTATAATATGTAATTCGAAAATCATATAACAGATAATAAAAGGGTCATTTTGAAAATTCGGGAAGTGCACGAAGAAATTGTGAGGGTGCAGGAAGTAAAAGCTTGTATTTGCAGTGAACATTGTCCAATAAACCCGATATGAAAGTTCACTCCGAACACAGTAATGATTGGGCTTTGAGCAGGCCCGACTTTAGATGTTTAGTAACAAGCCCAAAGGGGCGCTGTTTTAGGAGGCCCATGGAGGAGGAGAAGGAGGAGCGCGAAAGGAAAAATTGAATTTCAATGCAATGGGTGTTGTTCGGGAATTGAAGGGAGAAGCGAATAGAAATGCGGTGGAGACTGCTCCATGGATGGGAAGCCTAACCCGGATTCCTCCTCCCCGGACTTCCTCCGCCACGTTCAAGCCGCCTTGAAACGACACCGTCCACTCGGTCCGTAATCCCCTTTCAGTAGTCCGCACCCACTCATTCAACTCATTTCAAATCTCATTTTTAGGGTTTCTCCTTTTCAGGTTCAATGCAGTCCAATAGCATAAGGCCAAGGCGCACGCTACTTCCACAACGAAAGCTATCCAACACTCCCTCCGACCCCACCAATTCTCAAGAACAAGCTTCTTCCAAGGTCTCACTCAACACCCTCGTCCCTTCCCAAAACCTACACGTTCAGAAGAAAGATCAATTTTCAGTTCACACGAATTCTACTGCGCAGGGTAAAGTGTTATTATATAATGCTCCTCGTGTATTTTGAACACGTCATTGTTATTTCCTGCGACATTTACTTTTTACAGATGCTAAGGCCACCACTGAGTTGGAGAATTTATCGTCTCACATGGGTTCGCTTGGATTCGCAGAAATGGAGTGGGTTGAAGGCAACCAAATTGAAGCATCGTCATCGTCATCATTGCTAGGAGGCAACCAGAAGGGGGATGTTCAGCAGGCTGGCTTTGACGCGAGTTTGAGATGTGACAGTGGAGTGAGTTCCATGTTGCCAAAGAGAAGTGTGGTTACTCAGGATCATTTGCAGCAATTCAGTAGCTTTTTGAGTCAGCCAGCTACCCAGTCTTCGGTTTTGGGACCTTCATGTGCTACAACAACCTCAGTTCATTCAACTTCGGCACCTATGCTAAATTCAACAACACGATATTCTCATTCGCATCTAGACGGTGGCTCAAATGTGACTGCTGAGCCTTTTGGGGAGGTTAATGCTAATCCTCGTCCTGTAACTGAAGGGGTTGTGAAATCAGTAAATGTTTTCCAAAAGGAAACCAACAGAATGTTGATGGATCGGGGAGCAGAAGCTGAAGTGCCGGCCTCTGATCTTGGTATTGGTGATGCAGAATTGGTGTCTAAGGAGAGCAATCGATCTAGGGAGCAACAAGGGGGGATTTTGAAAGAATCTGGAAATTCTAAATATACTTGGGATGATGGTAAAGGGAAAGAGGCTGTGGATGTTGCCACTACACAACCGCAGGTACTACCTCCCACATTCACAACCACATCTTCAGATGTGAAGTTGGAGTCTTCTAAGGTAGAAAAGCGAGAGAAGATTGCAAGTAGTAAAGGTGCATCAGCTCCCCGTAAGAGGACTTATGACCCTGATTTGTTTTTTAAAGTTAATGGAAAGCTTTACCAACGTCTTGGGAAGATAGGTAGTGGTGGAAGCAGTGAGGTACACAAAGTGATTTCATCGGACTGTAGGATATATGCCCTTAAAAAGATCAAGCTCAAGGGTCGTGATTATGCTACTGCATTTGGGTTTTGTCAAGAGATTGAGTATCTCAATAGGCTGAAGGGAAAGGATAACATCATACAGCTCATAGATTATGAGGTACTATTCGTTAGTGACATTTTTCTGACGGGATACTTTACTGTTTTTGCTTTTGGCTATTTTTTTTTCTTCATATCTCTTCGTTTTTTGTGCCCTTGGATTATATAAAGATAAAATGATTTTCTTTTGAGCTGATTTTTGTGTTTGTAGTGTACGGAAAATGTTTTATTTACTTATGTTCTGGTTTATTTTACTTTTATTCAATCAGTCAATTTTGTGATTAGGTGACAGACAAGGCATTACTTGAGGAAGTTATGAAAGGCTCTTTAAGTAATAGAGATGGCCGGGTCAAGGATGATGGATGTATATACATGGTCCTTGAATATGGAGAAATTGATTTGGCTCACATGTTGTCTCAGAAGTGGAAGGAACTGGATGGGAGCCACCGGACCATAGATGAGAACTGGCTTCGATTTTATTGGCAGGTTGAAAAATCCACTATGTATCCTTGTAAATATTACTTCATAGATTTGAAATGATGTTCTTTCAAACTTGTTACCTGTTCTTGCCATTATATGATTATGGACTGCTTGTTCTTTTACTCATCAATTTCCTTCCGTGGAAGTTGGAATTATTTTTTTATATCTGTCGATATAAATTAGCTTAGGCTATTCTTTTGACTCCTTTTGCAGCAAATTCTTCTAGCTGTCAACACTATTCACGAGGAACGTATTGTGCACTCAGACTTGAAGCCAGCTAACTTCCTTCTTGTCAAAGGTTCCCTAAAACTAATTGATTTTGGTATAGCCAAAGCAATAATGAATGACACAACCAACATCCAACGGGATTCACAGGTGATGCTTATTTCCACCTCTTTCTCTACTTTTGATCCACTTGGTAGATGCATACCTTGAGGCTTTAGTCTGCTTCATTATGCAGGCCTATCTTGATTGTTAAATGGTGTGCATTATTGCATATAGGTGATGTAAAAAAAAGAGATTATACGAAATTTTTTGAACTTTTATCCCAATTTTAAGGTGGTGCCAAACTAACTATAAATATTATATTTGAACTTATACTGTGTTAAACTCTTATAGGTGGGTACACTTAGTTACATGTCTCCAGAGGCATTTATGTGTAATGAGACTGATGCGAATGGAAACATCATAAAGTGTGGCCGGTCATCAGATATATGGTCCCTGGGTTGCATCCTTTATCAAATGGTATATGGGAGAACGCCTTTTTCTGATTACAAGACATTTTGGGCCAAATTCAAGGTCATAACAGATCCACATCATGAAATTACGTATGAACCAGTTTCAAACCCATGGCTTTTGGATCTTATGATGAGGTGTTTAACATGGGACCGCAATCAAAGGTGGAGAATACCTCAGCTACTGGAACATCCTTTTCTTGTTCCTCCTGTACCATCTCATCCATCTTTGCCCCAAGATAATAATAGCTGTAAATTGCTACAACATATTTCTGAAACTTGTACATATGACCCAGAGGTATCTGAACTGTGTAGTCAGCTCCAACGGCTTCTAAGTGATTCAGTCGACAAAACAACTCACTCACTAAATTCACGAGATCAACAAATAAAACTGCTGTCCCAAATGTCAGATATGTGTATTCAGCTGCATGAACGTTTGAGAAATACTGGAAACAAGTAGGGTGATGAGGGAAGCTAGTGCGATGGTCAGTGGGTGCTTAATTCTTTTGGTCTCTTAGTTATTTTTCTCCAATCCCAGTTTTTCCATACTCTACTTTTCTTCTCACCTTACACCCCCATCTCGTATATTTTTCTTAACATCGTTCACCTCATTTATCGCTTTCTCTCTTTCCTTGTATCTTCCTTCCCAAAGTGCAGGTGTGAAGAAGTCTTCGTATTTTCATTGATGTAATTTTCTTGGACTTTTCGTGGGTAGGTAGTCTTCTAGGTTGCATTGTATGTATTTCCCATTATTCAGAGTGGGTTAAAATGTGTAGCAAGTGAATTTAGGACAGGACATGTATAAATTTTGTTAGGTGTTCCTGAAGCGCCAAATTAATGAATCGAGTATAGATATTTGTTAAAAACTTTTATTGATGCAACATATTAATGTACATTGGAAAAAAAAAATTAGTAAATTGAACTTAACAAATTGGATTCTTAAAATATGGAAGAGTCAATACGGGTTTTCAACTTGTTGCTAACAGGAAATCAGGAAATGGGTCTTAAATATCTATACTTTTATAATCTTAGCACTTATTTTATATATATATATATTATTAGGTATTTTATTTTATTTGTTTGTTATTATTTTTTATTTTTACTTATTTTATATTTTTCTATTATAAATAGAGTATCTTATTCTTATATTTAATATAAGGAAAATTAATTTCACATATAGTTTTCATTATATTTAATATAGTATTAGTATCATGAATTAGAGTATATTTTAGCAAGATTTGTATTTGTTGGATCTATTATTTATTTGTTATTAGATGGTTATGGAATCACTTGTTAATGTCTAGTTTTATGCACGAGATGAATATGTCTCAATGTGAGGAAATGTGTTGAAAATTCCATATTGATTATACATAAGGTCAATTATATATATATATATATATATATATATATATATATATATATATATATATATATATATATNAATTATATATATATATATATATATATATATATATATATATATATATATATATATATATATATATATATATATATATATATATATATATATATATGAGGTTTGCTAACGCACGTATACAATTTTTTCAGTTGGTATATTTTAACAATGTGTACCGGATTTTAGTAGAAAAAAATACTCTTATATATATCATTTATATATCGTGGATGCTAAGTTTTAAAGTTAAGAGTATTATAATAATTTTCATTCTCAAAATTAAAAAAAAAATCCCTCAAACTCTTACCTCTCTCAATCCTCACAACCCTTTCTCTTTCATCTTTCTCACTCCAACTTTTTCTGTCATTCCTACTGTAACTCAAATTGAAAAAAAAAAAAAGAAACACTTGCCTAATATTTTTTATTAATTTTAATATTTATCTTTAAAACAAAAGTCATGTATACACATCAATAAATAGACTCAATGTATACTGTGATAAAAATATAATGAAATGTGGCATAGATGTACAAATGATGCATGGAAATTCTATGATTTGTGAAGATTTTATCTACCGTGACTTAATTTAAAAATGAAATTTAATAATAATAAGAAGGGAAAATATATAACACAACATCAAAAATCAAATTAGATAAGTGAGGAATGTGGGGTTAAGGATAGACAAGTGTTTCTGATTTTTTTCAATTAGGACTACAGTAGGGAGGACAAGGAGAAAAGGTTGGTGTGAGAGAAACGAAAGAGAAAGGGTTAAGAGAAATGAGGGAGGTGAGTAAGGGTTTGGGTTTTTTTTTTTTTAGTTTTGAGAATGAAAATTATTAAAATACCCTTAACCTTAAAACTTAGAATCCATGATATATAAGGGTATTTTTGTCAACTAAAACCTAGTACACACTAAAAGATACCAACTATAAAAAGGATAATGATATTTAGACAACATTTTTTTGACAACATTTGAACATTGATTACGTGTCAATCTGTGATTGGTCAAAAATTATTCCACAATAATGTTTATGATGCGTTAATAACGCACGCACGCAAAGTTTTGATTGTCTCATTTAGGTGATTATTGTGCCTTTAACGACGCCTTTATCAGAGCTCCTATGTGCTCTCAAAGTTTTGATTGTCTCATTTAGGTGATTATTGTGCCTTTAACGACGCCTTTATCAGAGCTCCTATGTGCTCTCAAAGTTTTGATTGTCTCATTTAGGTGATTATTGTGCCTTTAACGACGCCTTTATCAGAGCTCCTATGTGCTCTCAAAGTTTTGATTGTCTCATTTAGGTGATTATTGTGCCTTTAACGACGCCTTTATCAGAGCTCCTATGTGCTCTCAGCAACCTTCTATATTAGTTGCTTAAGGGAGTCTTATGGGTTGATATTTCCTTTTTTATGTTGTCTTTGCAAATCATTAATAATTTGGTGTCACCCAAATGCAAAAGTAGATATTTTCACTAAATTTTTACAAGAGCTAAGAACCGATTATTTTCTGTAACAAACTTGCTATATATAATTTAAGAAGTGTTAGATATATTATATTATTAGATATTTTAGATAAATATTTTATCTTTATCCTTTATTTTTAATAAATTTATTCTTATTTTTTATTTACATTTTAAACTTAATTTATATTTATTATATTATATATATTATAACTAGAATACTCTGTATATATATTTTATATAAAGATTAATCTCATACATAATTTTTAATATATTGAACACTTAAACATATTTTTATTGATTTTTGTGTTCTAATTAAAGTAGCAAGATGAGGTGAGAAACAAAGGTTACCTTGGTGTGAAAGTTCAAAGTAGGATAATATTTACCAAGCAAGTGGTGACGTAGTTAACACACAAAATAAAAGAAATTGCTCCGTCTAATCCAGCGTTAGATCCAAATTGCATCATTAACACAACAATCACTGCCGTCTCATTAACCTTTACTAGGCGACTATGTATTATAATTCAGAGTGGGTTAGTGAATCAATTTAACAAAAGTCTTGCACAAATAATGTTATGTGAGACAGAAGTGCAGGTTCCGTAGTATTCAAATAAGCAAATTATGCATCTAGATTTACCAAAACCACTCCACATCTTTTCATGTCTAAACATTTCTTGGTGCTACAGTATAATGCAAATTGGGTGAAGGGGGAGTGGAAGATTCGATATGATTCTCCAAATGAAAAAACTAAACTGCAACAAACAAAAGGGGCAGCATACTCCCCCCATCCCAACATACAAAATTAACATTTCATTAGAAGGTATCGTTTTGGTCAGTATTAATATTGGAATAAGGGAAAGGAAGCCATCCATGTATTTGGTAGCTTGTACAAACAGCAGGAGCAAGTTGTTATTCTAGCAGTGTATGGAGGACCATTTGTAAGAGGCTTCAGCACGGGCTTCTTCCAACTTCATCAAAAGGTCCTTCATGAAAGGTGTATTTGTGCCATGAGTAATCCGTAGTATATCCACCGCCTTGGTCAGTGATTTAACAGCTTCCTCTGCCTCTCCCAAATACCTATTTCAGAACAATTAAGCTCAAACAACAAAAATACATTTCTTTTCCTTTTTAGCTTATAGCCTTTTTTTTTTATCCTTACCGTTTTATATCTTTACTTTTCTTTCATTTTTTCTTAATTTTATGCTACCCTCATACTCCTTAGTTACACCTATTCACAATATTTTAACTTTTAATAAAATATTTTACCTTTAAAGAAATTATTACTTAGAAGTAATAAAGAAATGAAAGTTATAATTCCTGAAAAAATATTTGTCTACAAAAAATTCTATGTTTCTTTTTGTATTATTTTATAATTCGGTTACTTTAACAATTAATTTTACTTAACTTAGAACTTAATGAGCCTGGATTTTTTTATTCAAGTTAACTTACTAGTTTTCAAATATAAGTTAATTATTCATTAAATCAGGCTTTAAACTACTAACATCTTAATCAATTCAGTACTAGCTTTTACGCTGAAAGTATACAAAACGTAAAAGTAACTCAAATTTTCACTTCCCTATTTTTAAGAGGAAGGGGATGGTAAATTTACTTTACTTCCACTGGAGGTCAACATGCCCTAAAAAAGTGATTGGCTGTAATGTGATAATATAACACCGCCCCACCATAAGACATTTGTAACTACTATTGGAGAGTGATGAATGATTAAAGTAATTATCAATCTAAAAATGATGGAAAAATTTGTAGTTCTAAGTTGTTTCGGTATAAAATTTAGGGTCTGAGAGACTAACCTGGCGGGTGCAGTTTTGTCACTTTTTGGTTCCTGGAGTGTTCCAATCGCTCGCTCGTCCTAGTGATTGGCCGTTCGCTTTACTTCAATCTTGACCGTCCGGTGATCTTCAAGCTTTGACCGAGAGGGGAGGTACCTGCAATGGCACTCCGACGCCCAAGTTAGGCGTGTATTGTGGAAGAACCTCGGTTCTTAATTTGACGATTCTCAATATAAGAGAGTAGAGAATAGGGTTTTTGTAGAATATGAGTGTTGGATAAGTAGATCGTGAATTGGAAGTGTCACTAAAACGTACCTGACTCGTGGCCCTGACTCTTTATTTATAAATTATCATAAGCTCAATAAAATATAAACAAAATTAGTATAAAAACAACCAAATGAATAAAAACGGTCTTACGAGCACATCTAATCCTGTATATTTGGCCATATATCTTTTAATTAGATATTCCTGAATTATTTTATCCTTATTTGGGCTTTTGGCCCATTTAGACAATCACGGGCTCAATCGCGACTTTTCCTATTCTATTTTATTTTGCATTGACTTTGACTGGATCGCTCGCTCGGTTTTACTAGATAATTGTTCGGTCATAATATCATACCGTATATCATTCCCCAAAGTCCGAGTTAACTGTTCGGCTCCTTTGTTAGGTTAACTGTAGGACTTTGAAGTGGTTCTAATAATGATGTGTCCTTTCTACGCACCCTTTTGTGATGACGTTTCATTTTCAAGTAATAATTTAGCTTTTCTCCCTTTGGGGTAGTGGCAGAGTCGCGAGAACAGAACCGTTAGATCTTCCTTATCTAACGGTGCAAATTTCATAGCGGTTATGTCAGTTTTCTCCATTAATGCAATGGCCTTTTTGAAAAGACTCTGGTTACCCTAACCGTCATTTTTGTGCCTTCACTCGCCGAGAGCCTTTCGAACTCCTTTCATCCTTTGCAAGCATTTTCAACTACTCCTTTTCTTTCAAGTAACCATGGCTTCCCTTGCTAATTTAGATTGTTCTTCGTCACTTGTTGAGGAAAGAGGGCACGGGGACCCGACTGATGCATCGGGGAGTTCTCAAGCTAAGGTCGCCAATGTTATTTCTTCAGTGCTTAGTTGGGAGAGGGCCTTCGTTTGTGGTGGTGTCACCGTTGAGGATCCCGAGAACAAATTTTCTTCTTCCTCTGTTGATTACGAGTGGGCTTCACACGATGTAAGTGAATACCCTAGTGTTTTCGTTAGTAAAGCCGTTTTATTGGATTGGGCAAACAATAGCTATGTCTTCCGAACCCAAGGTTATGGTTTTGCTGTGAAATTAATTTCCTGTAGGGAAGATGAAAGAGTTTTCCACGGTAGAGAGAGCTCCGGGGGGGATTTTTTCTATTTCTATTCGTGCCTAGTTTTTTATATGTATCTTAGGCTACCCTTCACCGCTTTCCAATTGGACGTTTTGAGAACTCTGAATGTAGCCCCTACGCAGCTTCACCCGAACAGTTGGGGCTACATTCAGGCATTCGCCGTCATGTGTCAGACCTTGACTATCCGACCGACAGTCGCTTTATTTCTTTACTTCTTTAGGACACGTCCTAACGCCAAAAGGGGTTGGGTATCTTTGAGTTCCAAACCTAGGAATGCAATTTTGAAACTGTTCACCGAGTCTTTCAAAGATTTCAAAAATCAATTTTTTAAAGTTTCTATCACCGAGTTGGGTCGTCCTTTCTTCTTTCATGAGGATGGTAGCCCTAGGTTCCCTTTATATTGGACCCAAGAACCCCGCACGATGACATCTTGGCCCAAGGAAAAGATGACCGACGCTGAGCTGGAGGCCCTGGGTGTATTGGTTGAGTTGCCCCTGTCTTGAGCATGATGATGTCAATCCGAGGGTGTTTGGTATGTTCTTTTACTGATTGCTTTGACTTATACTATGCTATTTCTGACCTGTATCTTTGTTTGGGATGTACAGAGATTATAGGGATGAGGCCTACACAAGACTGGTTCAACGTAGCCAAAGCCAAGAAACAAAAAGGTGGTTCATCGAGTGGTGTTGTTGTTCTTATTCCCTCAGGTTATTAGGATACCTATTGTGATTGATGACGAACATCCTCCTTCTCCTGAGGAGGCTTTATCAAGGAAGAGGAAAAT
Source organism: Vigna radiata var. radiata (assembly GCF_000741045.1). NCBI lineage: Eukaryota > Viridiplantae > Streptophyta > Magnoliopsida > Fabales > Fabaceae > Vigna > Vigna radiata. Next base: position 14,020,466 of record NC_028355.1, read on the forward strand.
CAGTCAGGTCGCGGCCGATCCAAAGACTTTGACGAAAGGAAAGGGTACTGCAGGGACGGTGGATGCTGAGGCCGACCGTTCTCTTCCAGGCGGCAGGTGGGATCCCGGTTTCAATCTTAGCCACAAGGTTGAGTTTAATTTTGATTCAGCTGAGCCACAAGTGATGGCAAAAACTACTAAGCAGTTGGGGCTACATTCAGGCGTTCGCCGTCATGTGTCAGACCTTGGCTATCCGACCGACGGTCGCTTTATTTCTTTACTTCTTTAGGACACGTCCTAACGCCAAGAAGGGTTGGATATCTTTGAGTTCTAAACCTAGGACGTTAAAATAATTCAGGAATATCTAATTAAAAGATATATGGCCAGATATACAGGATTAGGTGTGTTGGTAAGACCGTTTTTATTCATTTGGTTGTTTTTATACTAATTCTATTTATATTTTATTGAGCTTATGATAATTTATAAATAGAGAGCCAGGTACATTCTAGTGACACTTCCAATTCACGATCTACTTATCCAACACTCATATTCTACAGAAACCCTATTCTCTACTCTCTTATATTGAGAATCGTCAAATTAAGAACCGAGGTTCTTCCACAATACACACCTAACTTGGGTGTCGGAGTGCCATTGCAGGTACCTCCCCCCTCGGTCAAAGCTTGAAGATCACCGGACGGTCAAGATTGAAGTAAAGCAAGCGGCTAATCACCAGGACGAGCGATCGATTGGAACACTCCAAGAACCAGAAAGTGAAAAAACCGCACCCGTTAGGTTAGTCTCTCGGTCCCTAAATTTTATACCGAAACATAAATTTCAAAACAGAAAAATTTATAGAAGCAAGTCTCTCAAGAACTTATATTTCTTACACAAAACTATGTGGCTAATTATGGGTTGTGTTCATAAGCTTATGAATTTTCATATTTCATTGATTGATGTGATAGAGGTCATTTCCCTTGCTTCCATCATTTTGTACGAATATATATAAGTTTAAGCATAGTTTTACACTTTTAGTAGAGCCTTACGATTTAATTACAATCTTTTGATCCCCATCCTAAGTAAAATCTCAACTTTGATAAAACTAACATGTTATGATATATATATAGAAACTTCTATATTATTTACCCAAATGCGTTCACTAAGGAAAATAATTTAACAAAAACCTCAGTTAAACAGATAAGAGATGCTTACCATTCTAGTTTTCCACAAGTATAATATTGCAATCCAAGCAGAGGGTGAACAGATGGATACACTTCTGCATTTAAGTAAATTGACAAGGAAATGGATATTAATATTAGCAACATATTATGAACTTTTCTATCAGAACATGATGACTTGATGAAATTGAAATGTACTAGGGAGTTTAGTTAACACCACTAGGGAGTTTGGTTAACACCTAAATTACAACCTTGATTTTATTTGCTTTGCTTCCAGAGTACCGTGTGTCACTATTGTTAATAATAAGAATATTCTTTTCCTTTTCATTCAACCGGAATAAATGAAAAAAAAAGTGGAAACAAAAACTGAAGAGCAACTGCAGAATCTCATTATTATGTCATTTACTGTGAATCCACCAAGTTCGGTATAACATACTTTCATAGAATGGAATGGTCAATTTGCAATATGCTAAAGCTTCAGTCCAGTGTTCCAGCTCCATTAATGACTGCAGACAAAAAGCTGTCAAAATTTTAGATCTATTATATGGAGTTCAAACATAAAGTATTGCTTCGTATGGACTATTGTTTAAGTCCAGTCTTCTTTTTTCATGTGGAAACATGCTCCTCATGCAATGATAAAAAAAAAAAAAAAAAAAAAAAAAAGCAGAAGACAGGCATAGATTTTAATTAATAAATTATTAAATGAGTCTATTATTAAATTAAGCAGACTTTGGATATACATGAAGGAGGTAGGCTCCTTTTGTCATGAAGACCTGTGGTATACTATGTGCAGCGTCATACAAAACAGAATATAAATCATATCAATCTGTATTAATTGATTAGTGTTTAATATAATTTAGTGACCGCAAAAGAGCAAGAGAATTTGTTTCTACTGAAAAGTCAAAAATAAGATCTGCATTCACTGAAGAAATCTCCATGAGAATTGTACTAATTAATGCATGTATTTCAAAGTTGAGCTTGATAATCAATATCATCGAGCAAGATATATTAATAAAGGAATAAGAGTAGAGTAGATAAGAACGACAAGCAGGAGCTTACCTTCAAAATCTTCTCTCGAGTTTGCATCAAACTAATTGAGAAAGGATGATAGAGCTTTGTTTGCAGTTTCTCAGTCTTTTTGTAAATGGAAATAACTTCTTGATAACCTATATACAGTCAAGGATTTGACTTCATGAACAACTAGGAATCCCTTTTATGTGCACATGGATCAAGACCACCATAAGGGAGAGAAAAAGAGAGAAAATATTTGAATACAAAAGGAGAAAAGTTTAGGCAATAGCAATGGCAATTATATATATTTTAATAGAAACATTAAAGGATACTGCAAGAGAAAGAAGACTTAGAAGCTGCTTCTTCAGATAGCAATTCAATTTCAGTTATAATTTCCTTTATCTCCTCCTTGCCCATAACTAGTTGGCAACCTTGGCATTGAAATCCTTTCCCATCTTCAAATTTAGCAGATAAAAAACAAACCAAGGTCATTGATAAGAAAGACATAAAAGCACCTGAAAGGTTGGTTATCTATCTTTGATCTCAGTCTTGTTCATAAAGAGGAGGATGTACAAATGTACCATAAGATTTCAAAATCAATAGTCAATAGAACATTATAATGATCCCCTCCAGATACTTCAACATTTATTACAGCCACAGGTTACCTACCGGTTGTTCGAAGCAATAAACCACCACATTTTTCATTTTTGCATCTATATCCTTCTAAAATTGCACTTTCTTGTATATCATCTTTCTGGCCCTTCAAAACTAACGAGACTGAATTAGCTAATAAAACCATGCCAATTTTATGGAAATGTAATAAGTCATGAAAGCCTAAAAAATATATTCCAGATTAATATAACAAGTACCATTTTAGAACAGCGGGGACATGTACAAGTGAATAAATACTGCTCTTTGAGAGCCTTCTGTCGGGTTATTGTGCTTCCAGCAGTCTCTATATAACTTATCACTACCTTAAAACACAGAAAATTGTATTGAACATGATCTGGAAAAGAATATATTATGCAACATCTTCAAGTAATGTTAAATTGAAACTATCGTCGTCTAGTGGATATGACATGACATCTACCCCATCCAAAAAGTTTTTAAGATAAAAACAAAAGGTGCAACTGTTAATCAAGTCCATTAGAGAAATGTAGTTCTTGTCCAGAAAACATAGCAGAGTTAGAGTGTAGCAAATATTGAACAGCTGCTTCACTGTGGAATCAATTAAGAACTGTGAAGTTAAGTAGGTGCCAGTTCTGCACAAGATAAAATAGTGGCAAAAGTAACAAATTAAAACAGGAAGCAGTGTCAAGGCAAAGTTGTCTGATGTTCAAGAAAACTAAAGGTGATTCAACAAAACAATTGGGATTAGGGGCCAAAAGTGGTACTTAAAGTTTGACAACAATTTTGACTTTATCCATATTCAGGTTGAATTTATCATTATTGAATATAGTGAAAAACTATGTATGGAATTAATCTTCTTTGTGTAAAAAATACACATAGGGTACTTTATTTATAATGAAAAAAAAAACCATTTATTTAAATGCACACATTTGATTATATCTTTGATTTGAACTGACCATCTTATTGATACCACACCCACATGGAAATCTTGAAAGACTAAATTACCTTAAAGGTGCCTAGTTTTCCTCCAAAAAACGGCTGCATGAGTTTTGAGTTTTAGCATTAATTAACATAGAAAAGCCACATGTCTTAAATTTTCAATGGATTACTAGAAATAACAATTGTGTCTATGATAGTTTAGCTTCCATTTATATCTACAGTCAAAATGTAGTTATCTAAAAAAAAATCCAGTTAAAAGTGGACACAACTTAGAGAACAATAAGATGAGACATACAGAAAATATATTAAGCTAAGAATGAAGTTTATGTTCACAGAAATACATAAAAGGCTAAAAGACAGGACTTGTGAAACAAAATGCTAAAAATCCCAATTTTCTGCCCAAGCTTGTTTTCAGATTTTATAAATAATACTCAAATGACATTTCTTGCACTACAAACCAATAAAATAAGTATTGCAAATTATAATTGACTTATAATTTAAAAAAGAAACACTTACCTCAATACCTGCGGGTATATGTTGCACAGCACGTACCAATGCTGACCTTCCCTCAAAAACCAACACAGAATTGGGCAAACAACTATATGGTAAAACCAAGATTAGAACACTACCAACAAATAGGATAATGGACACATATATCGGGTCTGTAGAATAAGTGGTTACCTATGATTGATTATGGAAATTACGGGATACAATCCTGTTCCCACAGGTCTTAACTCACTGTCACAAATAGTATGAGCATTACATGCAAACTGCAGGATTAGATCTAAGCTTAGAATGGCATCATCAGAGTCAAATTCATATAAACAGGATCTTATGTCCAAAACAAGTAGGTCTAAATCCACATGAACATAACCTTTTTTATTTGTCATGGAGAGTGCTGCTTGCGATTTTAAATGAGAACAGTTTATAATAATTAAATCAAATGATTTAGGTATAGGATCATCATAAGACCTTAGAAAAATTTTCTGCAATCTCTTTTATATTGATTTCCGGCCATTGCAATATAGAATATACAAGATTAGCCATCTGTGCATAAAGCACCAGCTGCTCCTCTGTGATATCGGACATGTCTTCATGAAAGTGAATGTTAAAAAGAACAATCATCATGAAAAGTACGGAAATGGAGAAAAAACTAAATTCATTTCAATACACTTTCAGTAAAAAGAGTAATAAAAAGGATACGAGCCACTAATGCCTCCACCAAGTTGTAGTTGTCCATAGCAGTGCTTGGGATAACCTAGCAACAGAACGAATAATAAATTTCTCTCTTAAAGCTGGTCAATATTGAATAGGGTTGAAAAATCCTTTCTGAATAAACGGGAGAAACATTTCATAGCCCCAGAAAAGAATTTTAATGATAAGTCATTGAAGGCAAGGTTGAAAATTCTTATGTTAGTACAACTGAATATAGAAATTATGAAAGAAACCAGGATGTTAAGTATCCAACAGAACAGTCAGCAACGAATATAAACATTCTACCAATATTCTTTATAATTACTCTGTTTGGTATCTAATGAAGCAAGCTCCAGTCATATTTGAACTAACTTCCTCTACAAGTTAATCTTCTGGGATTGTAACATTAGCTAATGTGATTGCTAAATGAATAATATAGCCCGTAACTAAGGCCTCCATTTCCAGGGAGAATACAAGAGCATCAAGCATATTTCCAGAATACTAGTTAATGACAAGTATATATACACAGAAAATATAATGGTCTTTGGAAATATAAAAAGAAAACAGGTTTCGAAAAACTGATCTCTCAGCATTTAATTGACTGAAAACGATAAGATTTGCATTTTGGTAACAACAACAACCATTAGGAGAGGCTGACTCCATGAACCACACAAAATCATTTAGCTCAGTTAAAGACTTCACATTTATAACATTGCATTAATAAATGTTTGTACTGACTTCCCAGACATATTCCATTCAGCAATGAAAATGGGGTAAGATATAAATTTCATAATGTAACAAGCAGCTCTGACTTTCGTGCACCAATATATTACTCAAACATTAACTTTTTATATACCTTATCATCTTGCAACTTCCTCCGTAGATAAAGTCTCACCATCAGCCGTATGGATGGCGTGACAGATTTTCTCTTATCCATGTCAAGCCTTGAGAGGACCTCACACTCAAGACGATGCAGCTCCCACTCTGACCTCTGAACAGCATTAAAAAACAAAACAAAAGTTACTGATAGAGCAAATAAATATATTAACCCCATTAGCAATATTTAGAATCAAACACTGTAGGAACTGAATCTATCAATGAAAGAGGAATAAACGATGAAGAAGAACAAGACCTGACATGTGGTTCCGCAATAGTATGCAACATGGCAACGTGAGCACCTTCTAAGGACATTAGATGTAATGAAACATCCATCACACCTTTTAGGGGTGGAAAGTGAGGAGTTTTTTGGAACACAAATGTAAGGTTCTTGGCCTATAATCACATCCCCTGCAATATCAACGACGCATTTGACATTGATTAAACTCATTCAACTCACAAACAAGTAATGAATGAAGCGAGAAAACTTGTTGGAACTAAAGTGAGAGAGACCTGGATAGAAATCCCTTGAAGCGAAGAGAGAACGACCCTTTTCTGGGACGGTGGAAACTGATAAGCTATAATCTTTAAGAGCAATTTGCAGATTCTCCATTGCTGGGTGGAAGGACGGTACCTCTGCGCTCTTCTTTTCCCCCCTCCCTTTGGTTTTAGAGGGTTCGGGTTATTCATCACCTGCAACTCGTTCCGCGGGTAACCTTTCTTAAATTTCCAAAATTGCTAATTACTCCTTATTCTGACACTATTTGCAAAAATCTTTTCCTTGCCCCGTCTCTCCAAATTCACAACAATTATAAAATTTTGTTTATTAAATAAATTACGGATAAAAAAATTCATGACCATAAATCATTTGGATTATCATAAATTATATATACGCGAATTAGATTTTTTTTTTCAAAGAAATTGACAAATATAAGCTTAGATCAATAAGACTGAGTTTAAAAAAAAAAATCATCAAATTATGAATATCCTAAATAATTTTATTGTAAAGAAGATAAATCAAGGAAGTTATCTGAAACTTTAAAAATATAAGCTTGCGAATATTTATATCACACTAGATCCAATTATATTTTAGAGATAAAACATGCCCAAGGACTTATTTTCATGGTTTGTACCACTAAATGCAATATGCTCTTAGGTCCACAAAATTTATGAAATCCAAATATTAAATCTTCTTAATTGGGTATGTTTTTAGACTATTATAATTGCATTGTTGTTTAATCATACACTCTGCAAGTAGTTTAAATAATTTCTTAAGATGATTTTTTATCATGTTCAATAGCAAAATAAGTTGAAGGTTTGTTGAAAATAGTTTACATGTAGCATATATGTTCTAATCATAATATAATAATAATAATAATAATAATAATAATATGATATTTACTATTGTCAACCTTATGAAGGATTGTCATCGTCAAATATTAGTTTTTATCAAATAAAAGACTACTTAAACAATAAAAGATATTTATATTGGTAAGTAACCTATAAGTTTGGAATCTCAAGTGAATAATTAGTTATTGAGTAATATCTCTCTCAAGATGTAGAGGTGGGCAAAAAATCTGTTTTCCCCAATCTGATGTACGTTTGCATTTTGTTTTGATCTGTTTTTTTTATTTTTGATCTGAATTTTATAATTTTTCTAGAGGTTAAATATATCTTTTAGTCCTCATATTTGTTTTCCATTCTCAATTAGGTCTTCATGTTTTTTTTTGTCTCAATTGCATCTTAATATTTGTAAATTTGAGGAATTAAGCTCTCCGTTTTTTTTTATCCCAATTGCATCCTAATATTTGTAAATTTGAGGCAATTAAACCCTCTCAATTGGCCTACGACGTTAGTGGCCAGTTAACGAAGAGGGCTTAATTGCCTCAAATTTACAAATATTAGGATGCAATTGGGACAAAAAAAAACATGAGGACCTAATTGAGAATGAAAAACAAATACGAAAACTAAAACATATATTTAACCTTTTCTAGATCAGATTTCTGTTTTACTTATATATATATTTTAAAATATTGGAAAATCTGAATTTTCAATTCAAAACATATTCGGATAAAAATAATGTTAAAGTGATTTTAACTCAGGATAAATAATTTCTCTTAGACTTCGTTACCTTTATGAAAATTTCATCCCTCCAAATATCTAATGTCAATGGAGGAAGGATGGCACTCAAATTTTAAGTTCCAGTTTGTTAATCCATACATTCTATGATATTACATAAAATGGTCTACATTTATAAAAAGTTATTAAAATAAAACTGTACAGTTGATTCGGACTCAAGTAAATTTAACTTAAGTTTAAAAAATGATATACTATTTTTAAATATCCATCTATTTGAATACAACTCTCTCAATCCTAAACTAAATATATTTTATTTATTACTTTTATCAACTACGTAAGTTGTAAGCCGAAACTTAATTTGTTAACACTAAAATAATGGTTAATAATATTTGAATGGTTTTCATATTTAATTACTTATATAAATTAATACTTTTATTTGTACTGGTGATTCATATTTATTAAAATAGGTAAATATTTTAATTTTATTTCGATAAACATATCAATTTCTGTCAATCTATCTTACCAAATTTGTAATTCAATTAAAAAAACATAATTGAGTCAACAATTTTTATTTAAACTCCACTCTCAAGTGTGAAAGGTACTCTTCCCAAATATAATTAAAAATAACAATATAAAAAAAATTTAAAAATTCAATTATTTTTGTATTATTTTTAGAGTTGTCAAAATGATCACAACCCGGGTCAATCCGGTCCACCACGGGTTTGGGCCGGATTAGGTTTTAAAAAATTGTATTTTTTTATACAAGCCAGATTTCAACCCAGCTCATCCGGGTTGAACTTGTGGTGGGCTACATATCTAATTTTATTTTATTAAAATTAAATTTTAATTTTATAAAAACATATTTATTATTTTTTTTTTGCTTGAAAAAATTAAGTTCCCTATTTTCAAAACTAATTAAACATCTCAAGATTGAACTTTGTTTAGATTTGAATTATAGAGAGTTTGTAAATTTTTTATTTAAAAAAATTGTAATTAAGTGAATCAGCGAGTCAACCCATTTACTCATTAACCCGTAGTGGGTCGGGCCGGGTTCGAATTTTTCTGGCTCAGTAATAAATGAGCTAGATTGAGTTGGCTCTCAATCCGTGGTGGGTCAGGCCGGGTGGACTGTTTTGACAACACTAATTATTTTAAGTAACAATAACACAAAATAGTGAAGCTTCAATTCCTGCTAAATTGGATTCAAAGTCAAAATTGGTTGGTCTGAAGTTAAGACAAGTTAGTATAAGTTAGAGGTCGAGACGAGTCGACTCAAACCAAAGACCGAGACAAACCAATTAAGGTTGAAAGTTAAGATGGGTTAAGGCACATTGAAGTTTAAGACAAGTCGCCATAAGTCGAAAGTCGAGAGGAGTTGATTCAGACTGAAGGTCGAGATTAGGGATGATAAAAAATACTCGTGTCCACAGGTATTCGTAGATAAAATTTATATTATCCGATGAATAGTTAATACTCGTGGATATTTATTACTCGCGGGTGTAAGTATCACACTATCCATACCTATGGATATTTGTTATTCGCAAAAAACTAAAATTAAAATTTAATTTATATTTTATTAAGTTAAATTTCATTTAAATTAAAATTAATTTATATGATATTAGGTTAATTTTAATTTATACTTAATTTATTTTGTATTATATTATTTTTGTAAACTTATTTAGATTTTATTTTAAAAATTATAAAATATTCCTTAAATATCCGCGGGTAGTGGGTACATTATTTATATCTGACTCGACCTATTGTCATCCCTAATCAAGATAGTCGATCCAAACCAAATGTTAAGATAGATTGATCCAAAAGTTGAGATAGTTTGGTCAAAACTGAAAATCGAAATGATTCAGCCAAAATCAAAGATCGAAACAAGTCTTGTCGACTTTAAATGAAATAATTATTTTGTTTTTAAAATATATTTAAAATAAAAAAATATTTATATCAAGTTTAAGTTTCTTTATAAATGGATTTAGATTTTGATCCAAATATTTGAATATAGATTTACAACTTGATCCAAATATTTGAATTTGGATTTAAAAAAAATCCAAATTAGCTTTTCGCAATAAGTAAATTTGGATTCAAAATTTAATCTACATATCTGGATCTAGATTGGATCTTTAAAAATCCAATCCATGCTCACCCCTATCAAAATGTGAATAATGATATCAATTAAATCATAATATCTTGTACGCAATAATTGAGGTGTAATGGGAATGGAAAGTATCTTATTATTAATAAACAATGTTGAGTAGATAATTTGTAATGTAAAATTGATTTTTTTTTCTTTTTTTGGTTAGATCTTGAGTTTTCATAGCTTATTTTAAATGAGAGTTTTGATAATTCGTTTATAAGTTGGAGATATTATGTAAATGTCTTATAGTTTTTCCTTTTAAACCACAACATCAATCTTAAAGAGATCCTGAGGGATGCCAATGATGATATCAAGGGTATGTGTTGATGATTGCATATACAATCCATAAAATTTCAACTTTGGTAGATCATTTATTCTTAGTTGACAATCTACAAGACATCTTAACAAATTTCACTTGTACTAAGTCATGGCTTAAAAAATGGATTTAAAAAATGGATTGACCATATTCAATGTGTTCAAAATCATCTTTGAATTGGTTTATCACAATAAGAATGTTTTTCACTTTTATAAATTGTTTTAATTTTATTAAGTTTGTTGAGTTAACATTTAAAGTACCACTTACCCTATTTGAGATATTGTTCGTTTTGAAGTTTGGAAACCCAACATGGTTTTGTCTTAAAAAGACAATTCAAAGAATTGAACAAGAAATTTATATCTAAATTTTCACTGACCTTAATCTTTTAAATAATGTGAGATTATTTAATGATATTAGAATAAACCCTCCATTTAAGGTCTAAGTGAAACAAGTATTTGTCTTTGAAACCACTTTTCCATTCCACCCAGTTGAAGGCTAAATAAATGAGGGTTTGTGTTTAGAACCTCGTTTTCATTCTCACAAATTGTGTTAATGTTTCAATCTTAACTCCATTAAGATAGTATCCATATGATTAATTTCTGCATTTGATATATTGTTCGTTTTTAAGTTTAAAGCGTTGTCACAATTTTGTCATTGAAAGAGGAATGTGTATTGTGAGACCATTGGACATACTTGGAACAAATGTTCTGACCACCTTAAGTTTGTTGAGATAACATTATTATGATCCATAATTGCATCCAAGATATTGTTTGTTTTGAAATTTAAAGCTTGGTTATGATTTTACCTTAAAATGCTTTAGAAGATTGAAAAAAAAAAATATATTTAAATTGTCATTGATCTCTACTTCTAAACGATAAAGATTAAATGCACCAAAACAAGTTTCCAAACTGAGTTCTAAAGGACACCACAATTCATTTTTAGAACCACTTTTCTATATTTCATTTTCATAAAAAAAAAAATCAATGTCAATAATGTTCCTATATCAAATTTGTTGTAATAACATATTTAAAATCAATTATTACATTCAACATAGTGTTTCTATTGAAGTCTAAAATTTTGTTATGATTTTATCTTTAAAAAATGTTTAAAAAATTAAAAAAACATATAATATTAAATTATAACTGGTATCTACTTCCTCTGTTAGAGACCTATTGAATGTAACGAAACATAAATCACTGTTCCTCAATTATGCATTAAACACATTGTGGTCACATATTAAAACTTTTATTAAAACTCGTGCCTTTAACATATATTGAAATCAAACAATGTTATTGTTTTATTTTTATTATTTGTCTGTAAAAGTGCAAAATACAAAGAGAAAAAAGTTTTGGGATGGAATTTGATTTTTTTAGTAAGTTGAAAGTTGAAAGTTATTGAAATTTTTTAATATAACTATTTATAAAAGGAGAGCGCATACATACAATAATTTATTTAATATTTCTTAGTTACAGATTTTCTAAATTCAACTCAACAATATATTATTTTTAAAAATTAGAATGACTATTTACTATATTTCGTTTGTAAAATTTTATTAAAATGTTCCATATATATACAATATTTCACTATTATCTGTAAGAAATAGTCTTAAAAAAATCAGAACAATTGATTAATTTTATCCAGTAATAGAGGGAACGTTGGATTCTTGCAATTTTCATAAGTTTCGATGACTGAAATGCAAAAAACTGAACCATGTAGTAGCAACCGGTCATAGAAGGGGAACCACCTTGTTTTTTCCGACTCGGGGTAACGCTTTTTGAAATCAGAATAAACGTTGATGCTGTTGCGCAACCCTTCGTGGACAGCGTCGTTGCTATCAGCCACCACCAGAAGGCTCTACAACCACCGCCTTTCTACATCTTCGTTCATGGCGTCTTCAGGTTCGGTCTTCAAGGGTTTTGGTAGTTTAAGTTCGGGGCTCAATGTATCAGTTAACTAATTCGCCTGTCACTTAATAATTTCATCGTGTAAAGCCTGAATATTGAAAGTGAAATTGTTGTTTCTCCGTTTTTAATCAGCTTTGGACTGCAGTTTGCTGGTTTTGTGTGGAAAATCATTGGCAGAGAATGAAACCGCCAAAGCTATAAAAACCAGTAACACTCTAAAGCTCCCCGAGAATGGAGAATTCTCCCTCGTTTTGCATTCGCAGCTAGATAAAACTGTTATGCAAGGGTCTTTTCAAATTCACTCCTTTATGGATTCTCTTTCCACCAATCAATTTGGCAGGCTTCTCATCTGGTCCCCTCAGTTAACTTCAACACAAGATATCGTTTCACAGTATGTTTTGCAGTTTTAGCCTTTTGTTCGGTGTTTTAGACAATGCTTTGGCAGCAGAAAAATGACTTTGTTGTGCCTAAAATAATGTATTGTCGTCTTCTTTTTTCGCATTTTCTAATTATCCATATTCATTTATAAGATCTTACTTTCCTAAATCCGGCACTCTTATTTTGTTCAGAAACTTTTGTGAGCTTCCCGTTGGTACAGTTTGTGTCGCTGATGTTCAGACCAAGGGACGAGGTTTGATATTACTTATACGACATTTAGTGCTGTTGTGTGTGATTATCTGTCCTTTTCAACTTCTATTTTAGTTAAAGTCAAAGATGCCCTGAGCTCTTAAACTCACAGGTCGGTCTAAGAATGTCTGGGAATCTCCATCGGGTTGCCTTATGTTTTCTTTTACTTTGCAAATGGAGGATGGACGAGTCGTTCCTTTAGTTCAGTATGTGGTTTCCCTTGCTATCACAGAGGCAGTGAAGGATATCTGTTACAAAAATGTAAGTGCTTTGTTTTGAAGTACTGACTTGACACCTAGCTTGCTAGTAAATTTGATAAGGGAATGTGATAGCCAGGTTAAAAAAATTAAGTAGGTTTATTTTATGTTTACACAAACAAATGTGCAGATGTTATTGACTAAATAAACTGAAAATTTTAATTCTTTTGTGGAGACTGATGTCTGATGGTGCTTTATGTGATTCTGCGACTAACAGCAGTAAGAATACTGTTGTTTACTTTGTGTTTGGCGGTATTCCAAATCAACATGCATGATTTGTCACAATGTTAATACGTTCTCCAATTGTTTGGGATTGTGTCTGCACTTAGATACGTGTTATTCAAACACTTTCCATTCCAGGGGTTACCCAGCATAGATGTTAAAATCAAGTGGCCAAATGATCTTTACTTAAATGGCTCTAAAGTTGGAGGCATTCTTTGCACCTCGACATATAAATCAAAGAAGTTCAATGTTAGTGCAGGTAATAAATTATTCTTGAGTAGTATTTACCGATTGAACTTCTATCTCGTGTACTTAAATAGTTGACTAAAATCCTTGTTTTCTGTGGAGAATTTGATTTTCCTTACTGTCATTTGGATAAGAGTAAAATGATTTTAAAGTTTAGGCTCATGAAGATGATCATGACAAATCTCATGCGTTCACAGGAATAGGTTTGAATGTCAATAATGAGAAGCCAACAACGTCCTTAAATACAGTTCTAAAAGAGTTGTCTACAGGAGCTTACCAATTTCAAAGAGAAGATATTCTAGCAGCCTTTTTTAACAAATTTGAGGAGTTTTATGGTTTATTTGTGAATCAAGGTACTGTTAGTTGAGTGATTTGTTTGATATTGCTTTTTGGTTTCATATCTGAATTCTGAAATCATACCTCAATTCTGGTTATTGTGTAAATATCTTGTATCTGTTTTCATTCCTCTATCATGCTCTTTCTCTGAAAAACCCATGGATGAATAAAATAATTAACCAATCTGAATCAACTTCTTGAATTATGCTTCTCACCCATGTGTACCGATCACAATGGAATATACTTCTAAGTCTATCCTTTCTATATCCAAATTAATCAAACTACAAATCATATGAAGGGAAGAAAGTTGTGGAAATTTATATTTTGGGAAAACAGAGAAACAGATAAGAGAGTAATATATAGGGAATAGGATGCAACAGTGATGTATATAGTTGAAAAGTATTTACTGGTTTACCATTGCAAGTGCAGAACTCCATGAGCCTCTATTTTTCTTTTGTCTGGGTATTTTTTTCCCTTTTTGAAGATTTACTGTTTCTTTTAATGGATTGTACCCACGACTTAGAGAGTTAGGCCCGACATGATCCTAAGGTTTCCTTAGTTTTTTTTTTTTTTTTCATTTACAAATGCATCAAATTCAATGCAACTTATGCCAACAAATTCGCTATTGAAGTGACATCAAAGTGGTTCCTAGAAGGACAAAACTAATGGGAATGGATCCCTCCATCTTAGATTTTCATGTGATTGTCTCTGGGGAATGTCTATGAAAAGGGAGATAGACACTCAGAAAACATTAAGATCTATTCTAAAACTAATGGCGCTTGTAATTGATGGACCACTTTAATGTTTCCCGTGTGATCTAACATACATCTATGGAAGAAAAAATAGGCATTTATTAAAACAAAATAATAATAAAATAAAATAAACAACCAAAACTGTTTTTCATGTTAAAATACTGCCATTACTCTGTTTCCTGACTTTAGAGTTTTCTTCAACTTACTGTATTTTAAGCACCCATTATTCTGCATTACCGAATATTTTGATTATTAGTTAGGTAATTTTGAGATTCATAAATCTTGTTAAATGCAGGATTTCAGACCCTAGAGGAGCTCTATATTAAGACATGGTTGCACAGGTGACTGAATTTAAAATTCTCACCTGTAGTTTTTATTTATTTTATTTTATTGGCAAGGATTCATTGCAAGACTTAGGAGAATTGGCTGGTTTTCTGGTAATTGCCTGTGAATCTTTTTTTTTTTTTTTTTTGGTAATGCCTTGAGTTATAAGACACAAATAATGTGATACTTGTTGGCATGGATAAAGTTGAAGGACAAGTTAGGGTAGCAAAATTTAAATATGCTAACAACTAGGTGATTGAATTCCCTGTTTCTCTGCCTTGGTAAAATCAGAGAATCATTGTTACTCTGTAGACTATTTTTTTGAAGAAAGTTTAGTGACTAACCTAGCATTCAGTGAATTAGTTTCCATTGTGTGTGGCTGCATAATTAGCTTGAGGTCATTATCGTTAATATTTATACATAGAATAGAAGAGTGCCCTTGACTCCATTGCACCTTAGCTTTAAATAGAAGTTCTGATGATTCTTTGTCCAAGAGTACTATTTTTTACACAATGGAATTATGAGGGACCTCTGCATTCATTCTATTTTCTGTTTTTCGTCACTTTTGGTCTTGAATTCTTATTTGCTACCTGTCCCCCCAGAAAAAAAGAATAAAATGTCTCTATTTATCCTCTTTATCATCATTTTGTTCTTATCCTTTTGCTTTGAAATTCAAATCACTAGAACTAGCAATTAATCACCATCATAAACTTAAGTTTTACTTCCTTTTACTCTTGATACTTTGTGGCAATTTTAATCATGAAGGTGTGAATCTGAATCCGTAACATTTTGTCATAAAACTGATCATAAAGCAGAAACACTCTTCTTTTTTGAGACGCAAGACATTACTGCATCAGCACTTCCCTAACACTTACATGACGCGTGTTTGACACTCCCAGGGTCCACTTATATTATTTTCTTTCAGCTTTAACTCATCAGCCAATACATACTTCGGGATGGAAACTTTGAGAACATTAGTATTATAAGAAAATAAAATATTTATATTTTTTGAAAAAGAAAATCAGAAAAGTCGACATAGAATGTAAAATATATAAAAAAATGTCTCTCGCTATGTTTTTGTGAAGGAAATTATGTAGGAAGTTTAATATAATACACAAATCTTGATTATCATTTTTAGATTATATATCTGTATGTCTCGGTGTCTTGTAATTTTTAACTTTAATTGTGTTGAAATGTCTTTATCTATCTCGAGCCTGGTGTCCGTGCTAAAGTTTGTGCTTTAGATAACACTAACAGCTAAACTCATTTATTCATTTTAGTTAGCAGCTGAAATGAAATGTTAAACATATTGTAGTATTCATCATTTTGTTTAAGCTTTTATTTGGAAAAACAAAACCTTTTTATGCATAAATGTGGGACGGTTTATAGGTGTGCAGTCATTTATATATTCAAAAATGTTGTGTGCAGTGGACAGAGAGTTGTTGTGCAAGAAAAGAATGGGGATAAAGTGATCGAGCACGTCGTAACTATTCAGGTTTGGCAGATGAAAACTATTCTTCCTGAACTACCGTTCTTAGAGAACACTTAAAATTTGTACCGTGAGAATGAATAATTTATGGATTCATTATTTAGTGGTAAGGGTTAGTAATTTTCAAAAACGAAATTTTTAGATGAAGTGGAAGATTGTAATATATGAAAATTATCTGTCAACCATTTCCACTGGTAATTTTGATGGCTTAACTCAGTTGTCATATTGCTGTAAAGTAATTTTTCTATTATTGTATGCGTAGGGTTTGACATCATCTGGATATTTATTAGCTGTCGGTGATGACAATCAAATGTGTGAGCTCCACCCTGATGGTAATAGGTAATGGAACAAAATACCATTTTCTTCTATCTGCATGATTAAGTTGTGACCAAAACACTTCTGGAAAAATAAAAATCGACAGTTTAGGCCTTTGAGCTTTTGAAATTTGAAGCACACATGTAGTTATCAAAAACAGTGATAAATTTCACCGGGCACATTTATTAATGAAATTGACGTTTCAAATTACGTGATTGCATGACCTGATATTATATCAATTGAAATTCAAAATTGTTTTCTACTGTGTTACAGCTTTGACTTTTTCAAAGGACTAGTCAGAAGAAAACTCGACTGAACAAGATTCCTTGACACATTTCACAAGAGGCCACAACTTTGTATATATTATTACGAAGATTTGTCTTTAGAGCTAAGAATTTTCCAATAAACCATATTTGTTTAATGTATGTTGTCTGCAGAAGTTCAGAACTTTTGTACCCCATTTGTATTTGTGATTTTCCGTCAAACTTGTGATGCGCTTTCCTTGTCCGGTCAAACTAGATCTTTCTATACATCATGGCACGTAAAAAACATCATGCAGTTGCAACCAAAATAGTAACTTTTTTTTCTTCTCTTGATAGGGCCTAGTTCATGATTGCTTTAGTCAATCATTTGTAAGGAGTATGGTGGTCCTTCATCGCCAGCTATGAAATGATTTGAAAAAAAGAAAAAGAAAAACCGTTTCTATGATTCATACTTGTGCTCAATAATCGCCTTTGCTTCCAAATAAAGTATGCTAGAATTAGATGCTTAATCAGATGTGTTGACTGTCTGTCTTTCAAAAATCGGTCGCTTTTTGAAATTGGACTCATTCGCCATAATGCCAAATCTATTTTCCTTATAAAAACATGCAGTACTTTTCTCCCACTGCCTTTATACAGTAATGGTTACCCATTTATGATGGCGTTTATTTCTCACATACTGGTATCATGTAACCACATAGTACTTGTTGTCATAGTTGAGAATTTGCATTTATTCCACAAAGAGTAGCATTGTGCTGGTGATCCATAATGGTCCATTCTCCATCATATTCAGCATGTTTTTTTGGTGGGGTGTTTGGTGGGCTTGTTCGAAGAAAGAACTTTATAGTGGCACGTTCAATGGTTGAGGTGTACTTGGTCTTTCTCTTTCGGGATCGGTGGCATTATTTGCTTGTATTTCTGTAAGTGAACGAAAGACACCACACCATCCGCAACACATGGACAAACTTCCTTACTTTCTACAAAATGCCTTGGCGATATGATAGTTAAGGCCATAAAGCATGAAGCATGTCCATGCAACTCCCAATGTCTCCATCACAGTGTAAAATCATTGGAGGTTGAGTCATTCTCAAAGGGAAGCAAAAGGGCATGTGAGAGAAGCTACCAGTCGCAATTTTCGTCTCTTGGTCATTGCTGAAAGCCTAGTGTCAACTTCTAGCCTTTTCTTTGTTCTCCTTTTCAAAACTCAACCTGCCACTATACTCAATAAGCACCAAAGCTGCTGCCTTCTTCTGCCAAACGTGGCTTATTTAACATTTACGTGAATCATGGACCAAAAAAGCACGTTTAGGTGAATCGGGGTGTTGGTCTCTACCGTGCCATTGCTAGCATCTATTACATGTCACCACTTCTCGAGCCCCATGGGTTAAGGAAAATTAGTTGCTAATTTGGTATATGTCACGATCACACATCCATCTGTAATATACTAACCAAACTTGTTATAAAAATATTAGTATTAACAGTGCAGACGCTCCTAATTTTAGACTAGCTGTCCAGAGAATAAGGTTCTTGGCGCAATTCCAAAGGTTCGGAATTGAAATCTTTTCACCAGAGCTTCTGGAAAATGGAGATTCTGAACATGTAAAAGAATATGTGTGTACATATGTGGACAAAAGAAAGTCTATACGTGAATATGGTATTGTGCTTTACAGGTTGGTTTGATTTTCGAATAATTAGTCTAGATTCACACCTATGCTATCGAATGTAGATGGTGTCTTCGGCAATCATTATATGAATGTAAATGGTTAAACAGTTCACAAAGTGAAAGTCACACAATTGAAAATTGCCCCCTTATACTGTTTTTTACCTGTTTGACATAATCATACCATATTTATCCAAGCTTTTTATCTCTTCTTCACAACTTTCTCTGCGACAGATGTAGTTGTCAATTAAATTTCAAGTAAAGAAGTGTGTGCAGCATGTTTTTAGTTCTAAAAAATATGGCAATGGTGAGCTTGAATTTAGATTTTCAAGAAAAAACCGTTAGAGTCTTTACAAATTTTATCAACAGGAGACTCAAATCTAGTAACTTAATAAACCAATGTTCTAAATATGTTAAACGCTTAATACTCGACAAACTCGACATTCGGTCATAATTTGAGAAGACAGTATAAGTCGGTAGGGCGGATCCAGATCCAAATTGTAGAAACTCGAAATAGCTGGCATAAACTCGATGTCCAGTCTAGGAGAGGTCGTGATTCCGTTAGAACCGTCCGTCCGGAAGAAAGATGAACTTTAAGATTGAGTTAAGATAAAACAAGATTAAGATTAGAGATATTGGGTCAGTAATTGGACCGTGATTAAGACTTTGCTAATCACGGCCCCATAACTATAAAAAGAGGTCAAAGGTAAAAGGTAGTTGGTTATATTGATTGCACATTTACTTGAAATACTCACTTTCTCTTTCTATCTCTACCATTGAACTGTCCATTGACTTGAGCGTCGAAGTACCTTTGACAGGTACTCGACCGGGCGTTACCAGTAGAGGACAGAAGATTGGAGTGAAAGAGGAGTGCTTGGAGCGCAACAGGACGTCTAAGAGAGAAATTGTGTAGGTGTTGGAGTCAGACCGACCATACAACCGAAACACCTATGAATAAAAGAAAAACATCATCTTAACATCACAAAAGTTAAAGAAAATTTTAAATTTTCTACATCTCATACTTTCAAACGAACTTAGCTCAATCCTTAAAATCACTTATAAAATAAATTTTACATCTATTTATATATAAATGGGCGTGAAAGATACCTCTTATTCTCATTTTATATATAAAAAAATTATGATACAAAATACTTTAACTTTAAATAAAATATAATCATGAAAATATATATATATATATATATATATATATATATATATATATATATATATATATATATATATATATATATATATATATATATATATGGGAAAAACTCGTTTTATCTTTAATCATACGAACAAATATTGTACATAAAAGTATGAGGTTTATTTAAGTTCTTAACACGTTATTCGGTTCAAATGAATTTTGTTGGTGAGTCTGTAGAGTTTGACTAACGAAGGCGTGACTAAATGTATTAGATGAGGAGCTAGCAACTGAAAATATTTAAAAGGTGAAGTGAGAAATTTAAAATGATTGGGAAGGTTAGAGAAATTTGACAGTGCAGAAGGAGAATTGGTGGCACTAATGGATGAAAGGAAGTTGAATAAAGGGGAAGAGATCACAGGCAGGGCCTGCAGCATGTAAGTAAATTCATGAGTCATAATTGCATATGATTAATGGAAAAAGAGACGAAAAGAAGATTAGTCGTAGATCCTTTGCATCATCACATGGGGAAGCAGCCTTCGTGGGCCACAAAACTTTATCCTAACAATCCAACGATCTTATTATATATTACTATACTCACGCTTTAACTTTATTAACATCTTAAGCATGCTTTCAACACATGTCTAATCTTACGTAAAAAATCCATATATTCTACATCACCCACAATATGATCTTGCCGCTAACGAAGTAGATATCATTGACTGAATCATTAAAGCCAAGTAATAGAATTGGGATAAGGCAAAGAGGGCTAAAAGAACAGTACACCAAAAGTGGTACAAAGTATATTCAAAATCATAAGCTTGAAATGTGGGCATAGACATGGAATGAAAAAATGGCAGCTACCAATATTACTAATAAAAAATGGGTCCAACCAGTGATACAAAATTTAATTCAAATGTGCACTTATATTTGGTAGACCAAGTGTCACAGGCTTTTGCACATTACACCATTTTGGACCGTTTCGTCACATGAAACTATTGTTTCTGGATGCTTGTGAGGGACATTCTCAGATCGCACAAATCCGTTCTGCATAACATGTTTTTTTACTAGTTGAAATTTTACATCAACTATAAATAAGATCAATTTATAATATATAAATAAATGTAAATTTTATTTTAAAAATTAATTTTATACAATTAAATTACACTTAAAGTCCATTGCTGGACTACTCACATTATATATGAATATCACATGCATCTTTTCTTCTCATCCAAATATTCACCCTTCCTACGTTTATGGCTTTTAATTATGAAAAAAGTCTTAAGTATAGCCCATGATTTGGGGTGTGTGTGATCGAAAGAAAAGAAAATAAATAATATAAATAAAACATGAATTCTGTTTTCTGATTTGTACTAATCATGAGATTGCTTGGTAGAGACGGAAGAATCAAAGGAAAGATAAAGTAATATAGAAACCAAATAACAAAATTAAAGCAAAAAATAACTAAAGGGAATCTCTCGCAACTATTATTTAACACTCCATTATATAAATGATACATTGTTTATTCCAAAACTATTGGATCCGAATAACTTAGTCAAAATTTGACTGATTTTTTCTCAGTATGATAAGGAATATGTGAAGAAATATCCCAAACCCACAGAATTTCCGTCACTGGAATTGACAAAGGCTGCTGCTACGGCTGCAGGTGTGTGAAATTTGTCAATATAAAATAATATTCCATTAGTATAAATAAATAAATAAATAATTAATTAAAATAGTTTATTTTGTAATTATGGTTTGAGTGGGAATGAAATGATGAGTGTGAAAGGTAGAGGAGATGAAGAGAGGAAGAGAAATAGGGTAGGTGAAGTAGGTGGCATGGGGTACAAAATGAAATCTGCAATGAACACAACACAAAAATTGAGGATGACACTGTTTCAATCTTCATGGATATGGCCCTTCTTCCTTTTTCTCCTTTGCTTTATGTCTTCTGAACACAACATCGTACGCAGCAGCTGCTCCTGCACCACCCACCCACCAGACACCATTGTTCTTGTCCGTTTTACTGTTTTAACTTCTTCGTCATGTAATCATTCATTCTCCCACAAATATTTTATCATTTCTATATCCCTTTTAAGCGATAAAATATATGAATGATTCTTGTTACGTCTTTAGGTAGAAGTCGGTGAAGTGAATTTCGTTACAATGATTAGTGATAATGACAATAACACTGTGCTTTCTCACTGATTTAATTGAAATTAGTCTTGTTTAAAATTCAAGATAATATTATCAGGTGGTGAAAGTTCAAAAATGACCTTTTCTGTAGCAGCTTTAAGTTGAACAGCCACGTGTCATCAGATCATGAATGCGGTGCAGCGTTTGCGTTTGACTGAGCCTTTGGTCAATGTCTTCCACAAAGAAAACGACGTGTCCGTCATCCTCTGCGCCTGGGTACACCTTAACGCGTACTTCTCTCTAACCTTTATTATCTTTTATCTCTGTTCGCACTCCTCTTTTCAGATCTTCGTACACTCACGCCTCTTAAACGTTACCCCTCACAACAACTCACTCTTAATTTAAGATAAATTAATCAATAATATATTATAATTAAAAGGTTAAAGATACCAGTTTAAAACCATCAAAAAGTTTTAAATGGCCCAATGCATAATGCATTGTTTAAAGAAAATAACAGACTCTTGGCCCACCAATAACATCTCCATCAATTTAAAAATCATTGGGAATTTTGACTCTAATATTGTGAGATGTTCATTTATAGGTTTAATTGCTTTTTTTGTCTCCAATTTGGTTGAAGTGTGTCAAATTAGTCCTAATTTCGTCCCCATATAGAAAAAATTTGTGTCAATCAAGTCATTTTTGTTAAAAATCATTGCTTTCAAAACTCACTTTATCCACTACAATATCAGGGATCGGATCCATGAAGTGGTTATTATTCAAAACTCACTTTAAGTTTTTAACACCATTAGTTTGTATTTAACGCAGATGACTGATTGACATAAATTTTTTCTATATAAAAACGAAATTAACATTTTTTTAAAAGAGGATGAATTTGACATGCTTTAACGGGACAAAAAAACAATTAAATCTTCATTTATACGTTAGTTCAACACCACTGTTTCATAAAATTCTCCTTAAAAAAACTATCACATTTCATTCAATTATATTTCTCATATTCATGAAGTATTATGAGTGATATAATCATATTATGTAAACACTCGTGAAATATCAAGTTATTAAGGATGAAATTTAAAATAAATAGATTTTCATAAAAGATATAATCGTTAAATATTCACAATATCATCTAATAATATTAAACATTCATACTTTATAAAAGGAACTCTCGTTATAAAGATGAGACGAAATAATACGAAGATAGAACATAAATTTATCGTATATTATTGGTTCATTAAATAAAAATTTAGCTCATAATATCTTTTAAACATGTTTTCGAGTTATTTATAACCCTAGTTTATGTTTTTTTAATACTCTTTCATTTGTCTATACATTTTGTTATTTTTTTTCTCTTTATCTTTTTGAAATTATTATTTATCCAACTCTTAAATAATTTTTTTTTACCAATTTTTTCTGTCTAAGCTGAAATGAAACTCAGACAGGAGACATTTCAAATCTTTCTCTCTCCCTCTTATTATCTTTCTTATATGTTCTATCTTCGTGTTTGGTTTCATCTTTTATCACGAGAGCTCTTCTTACAAAGTACAATTAGTGAATTTAGTATTATTGGATGATATCGTGAATAATAACTAATAATAATGTATGCATGATAAATGAGGATTTTATGGTATATTTAAACTCTGATGATATACATAGTCGTATAGACATATATGTATCATGTGATGAGAGTGAATAGAGATGTGTACATTAAGTTGAAGTGAAGAGTTATCAATACTTAATAAAACATATAATAAATAACTCTATCATAGGAAGTTGATATATAGGTCTTATATCAAAAAGCCGAAAGATTGACAAGTACCAAACATTGTAACAAACGTTAGTTTCTTTATTTCAATTTAAGATTAGTCTTTCAAAAGTAGTCTCTCAATGTATATTTGTATGAATGATATGCGTGGCTTTTAATAGACTTAATGCATGTTTAATCATATGTTGATTATGGTTTATATGATCAATTAAATAAGTAGTTTACCTTTTAGTTTTATAGAACAAATGATTCTACAAACAGAGAAAATTCAGGATTTTTTTAGATATGGGAGTTTTAATAGAATTAAAAAGTGTGTAATTGAAATTTTTACAGATGATATATGATTGTATTTTAACTTTGCTTTTGAAATTATGTGCATCACATTAAATATAATTTTGATGTTAGTTATCCATATATTTGAATTAAATACGAAGTTGAGGCGTTTATTGAATCACATGCGTATGAAAATGACAAATAAGGTTTCACACTCAACATAACATGAGACGTTGAACCAACTTATAAGAATTTTGTTGGATACTTTTTTTTAGTATTAATGTTGGGACAATGTTTTGTTTTTAGTTCACCTTTACAACATTCTATCATAACTTTTGCTTAAATGTGGGTTGTTGCTTGCAGGTTGGAATGGTATGATGAGACCTTGGATTGAGTTAAGTGTGCTGAAAACTTGCATGTTATACAGCTAATAGTGATTTATTTTTCATATCATGATAGTTTATAAACGATCGATATAGTTAAGATTGTTCCTTTCGAAACACAACCTAAATATAAACAAAGTGAAGTTCTGATATTTATATATGCTTTAAAAATAACATATATGTTCCCTTCACACACAAAAAAGAGTGCGCATTCTTTTCGTAAGTATCAAAATGAGTTAGAGACTGAATAAAGTATAGAGTTCATGTTGAGTAATAGCATAAATTAAAGTACTATTGAATGCATATTTATCATATTAATAATAAATTATCAAATTATTTCTATAATAGTATATCTATCAAAATGTGATGGTGTAATGGAAGCCAGCTTAAGGGTGTGGAAAGTTTAACACAGCCTTGAAAACGAGACATCTTATTTAAAATTTATTTTTTTGAATTTTTTTATGTTAAATTATCTATTCAGTTGTTAATTAATTTTATTGAATATTTCACATAGCAAAGCTAACTTGTTTTTTTCAATTCCAATTTATGTTCATATTTATTTTATTAGAGATTTCATTTCTAATATCTATAAAAGACTAAATTCTAACTTAGAAAATAATTATGTAATTCAACCTAACTAAAAACTGATAGTTTGTAAACCGAGCCTGTTTGTTTGACAATTGTATTTCGTAATTGTGTTTTCTTTCCTTGTATAAAAAAACCTAAACCCTGTAAATATAGGGCAGCAAGTGTATAAGTGAGTTTGAGATAATACACAGATTATTAGAGTGTTTCTTCCTCTGTTCTCTTTTCACTTTCTCTCTCTTTCTTTTTTCCAACATTGTTCGGTGCAAAGAGGCATTATCGTTCGGTCATTGCCAAGGATTCAAACCCTCGCTCTCCACCATCCCAACAGTGGTATCCAAAGCTTCAGGTTCGTGACTTGGGAGCTTCGTACTCATCTAGGGCTTGACGGAAGAGTGATTGAAGCGTGAAGAAGATCAAGATTGCATTTCTTGGTGAAAGATCGAGGGTTTAAAGAATATGTTTGTTAATCTACCTGTTCTCATAGACAAGAACTAGAGCAGGTGGAGCACACAAATGTGTGTCTTGTTTTGTGTTCAAGATGTTAGCAGCGTGATGGAGGGAGGGGTATTTGCGTCTGACTTGCGTGGAACAGAGAAAAAGGAGTTCAAGAAAAAAGATGATAGAGCCTTGCTGATTATCCATCAGTGTGTGGACGATGTGCATTTTGAGAAGATTGAAAATGCGGCTTCAACAAGAGAAGCATGGAACATCTTGGTGGGCTGTCATGCCGGAGGGGAAAGGCGAAGAAGGTAAAGCTCCAGACGTTGAGGAGACAGTACGAGCACCTACTGATGGAGGATGGTGATAAGGTGAGCGATTTTTTCAGTAAAGTACTCTCAATTGCTAATCAGATGAAGGGTTGTGGCAACACTATTACTAATCTCATGGTGATCGAGAATATCATGCGGTCACTGCCTTCGACCTTTGATCATGTTGTGGTCGCAATAAAGGAGTCGAGAGACCTTGGAAAACTCAAGATAGAGGAACTGCAAAGCTCTCTGGAAGCGTATGAAATGAGGATGAGGGAAAGAAATCCCATCAGACGCAAGGAGCATGAGTTGAAGGTTCAGCACGTTAAGAATGAGGAAAAGAATACAACCAACAAATGGAAAGGAAAACATGGTAAAGGGAAGTGGAGAAAAGATAGGAACAAAGATGACCAGAATGAGTCTTCAACAGAGGATGTAGGGAAGTCTGAGAAGAATTTCCACAAGAAGGACAAGAGTAATATTGAGTGTTTTAATTGTCATAGATATGGGCATTATGCTAGTGAGTGCTATTCTGAAAAGGAGGAGCAGAAGAAGGGTCAAGGAAAGGAGGCCTACACAACTCAAGTAGAGTCTGATTCAGAACTCATCATATTAATGACAACTACATCTACAGTAAGCTCACACTCTCAAGACAAACTGTGGTATTTGGATTCGGGATGTTCGAATCATGTGACCTGCCATAGAGATTGGTTGGTAAATTTTGCAGAGACCGAGAGGAGCATGGTGAGATTTGCTGATGACAACACTTCAAAGGTAGAGGGAGTCGGTGATGTGGTTATTAGAAGAAAGA
The DNA here is from genome assembly GCF_000741045.1 of Vigna radiata var. radiata. Lineage (NCBI taxonomy): Eukaryota > Viridiplantae > Streptophyta > Magnoliopsida > Fabales > Fabaceae > Vigna > Vigna radiata. Next base: position 14,047,064 of record NC_028355.1, read on the forward strand.
ATGGCTCGCGTGCCATCTTAACTGGTGTGTTGTTTGTCCCTATAATAAGGTACAATCTTCTAAGTATTGGCCAAATAATTCAAAAGGGTTTTACGGTAGTAATGGGAGACTACAATAAAGTTGATGTGTTTGATAAAAAAAAACTGATCTTGAGGAGCAAGATCTCGAAGGATAATACGTTTCAAATCATCCTAGTGAAATCCACAATGAGTGAAGAATGTGGTTATATAGAAGGTGAGACGTATATTGATACACGAACTGGTAATGAGGACGGCCTGGTGCATGTAGCCATGTTCGCAGGTGAAAAACCGATCAGTCAAAAGGAAACCTTGGCAGATGCAAAACCGATCGGTCAAATCAAAACCTTGAAGAAATCCGAGTGGAGGGATGCAATGAAAGAAGAAGCTGATCCTGTTGAGAGGAAAGGAATCTGGAATTTAGCTGACATTCCAGCGGGGAAGAAGAGAAATGTTGAAGTGAACGTTGTCAAAGAAGCATGGGGAGTCACTGGTGAATTGAGACGTGGAGAACACCGTTCGATCATGTCTTTCGAACCATTCAGTCTCGGTCGCACAACTCGCACAAGTTGGCATCCTTCTTCGTCACGTGTTTGGTAAGAAACTATTGCCTAGAATGGAGAATCTGATGGAGAATGCGGAGTGAGTCTCAGAATTGTAAGGGAGAAGCGTAAAAGGAAAGCACGTGAAGGTTAGATTTTTCCACCACTATTGACAACAATAACAGGACAAGAATCCATAAGAGTGAGACCTATAAAGAAGATGAAGGCTAGTGCTCTAACTCACTAAGGTTCCATCTTTTTCCAAACAAAGAGGAGTCTTATAGATAACATAAATCAAAAAATGAAATTTTTTTAAGACTCTAACAAAATTCTAAAATACAAGAAAGCAACGAGACACAATGGGTGAAATCAGTAGAAAAGAAGTAACATAAAGATAAAAGAAAAAATAGAAATCAAAATTTATTGTAAGAGAATAAAATAATTAATCATTCTTTTTTTTCTAAACAAAATTATAATTGCTAGAAAAAAATTAATTCATTAAATATAATTTTTAATAGAGATAAAAATTAATAAAGACTAATAACTTAATTAAATTTTATTATCAACACATAAAGTTATAATTAATTTGATGGAGACATATTAGTATTAAAAAAATTGAAGTCCTTTTTTTCATAATTATAATTTTCTAATTAATTTAATAAAAATATATTAGTAACAAAAAAAATTGAAACATTGTTTTTCTTAATTATAATTTATAATAGAAAAATATTAGAATTAAAAAAATTGAGGTCTAAAACAAGTGTTTTACCTCCTTAACCCTTGAACCGACCCTAATGATTACAGGTGTTTTAAAGTGTTATTTTATTCTTTTATTGTTAAACTATTAAACAATACTTTGGTTAGGTTTTTATTAATTAGGAAGACAATATATGATTTGATATCAAAGAATTATGAATAAATTTATATATAAGATATTAGATACCATTTTCAACTTAAAACTTTAAAATAATGAGTTTATGTATCTTTCTATTTATATAACTTTAAAACAATGAGTTTATGGGTTCTCCTATTTATATATTGGTTATTTTCTGGTTTTTATCAAACGTGAGACTTCCAACTCACCTTGAACTTTTAATATTTTTTTGTCCATTAAATGATAAAATTTGTTTATTGTTAATGTCTAGTTTTACACTCTATAAATATGTTAGAAGTTTCTCATTTATTAAAGATAAAAATCAATTTACAATTTAAAAGATATAAATAAATATAAATCTTACTTTACAAAACAATTTTACAAGATTAAATTAAACTTAAAATTTACTTCTTAAAAATAATAAAAATCCGCATGTTTATGTCATTTATAATCCCAAAAAAATATATAAAAATCCAAACAATTTTTATAATATTAAAAGATAATCTCATATAAAAAAATATTATTAAATCAAACTTGAGAAAATATATTATAAAGAAAATACAAAATCTTAGAGTGAAAAATTAAACATTAACATACTTTTGACACAAAAAATACCTTATTCGTATTTTTCTTATTGAATTTTTTTCAAATTAAATTCCTAAAAGAATGAAAATAACAAATAGTTATATTAAAGATGATAAAGGTTTACCTTATCTTCTGTATATTGTGAATTACTTAATTGCAATGTTTGTTTATTATAAATAGAGATTTGATTAACAATAGTTATCATGTGAAGTATTACCTAATATCTGTGATTGCTATTAAGTTATTGCATTATTATTTAGTTAGTCTTTTTTTTTTATATATTTTTCACGTAAATAGCTATAGTTATATTTAGCTTATAGATAAATGAGTTCATCTAACTTAGAAAAGAGTTTAATATATAAATAATTTGGTCTATTTTACTTATGAGAAGGTCTGTTTGTCGTTAATAATTTTTATAATTCGTCATTTTCTATTTGAGCACGTAAGTTTTCTAACTTTTATAATCATTATGTTCATAAAAAATATTTATAGAGAATCATTTTATTCTTTATCTTTCTTTATATATTAATACAAACTGGTGCAAAAGATTTAATTAAGAGTTTTGTATTTGTAGATTATTACTCCTTTATCGACCTGGATTACCTTTATTTATTCATTTTTTCGTAAGAAACATATTTAAGATGTTAAAAAATATAGTTAATACCATCAAAATTAAAAAGTTTAACACATATATAAGATTCCACCACCCTCTTGTGACTTAGAAGTTAGTATAAAGAGGTTGATGCAAACAAATTCTTTAAAAACACCTTTTTTGTCTATTTTTTTAATTTAATTTTATAAAAACTCATTTATTTTAAGTGATATATATATATATATATATATATATATATATATATATATATATATATATATATATATATATATATATATATATATATATATAACAGGTGATAATGGAGTCCGTGGAAACTAATGAGAAAAATATTTCTATAAAATTAATAATTCATTCGTAAATTTAGTATTCAAATTATCCAAATTGGAGGGTTGACACATTCAGCCGAAAGAAGTATTTATTTATTTATTTATTTTTATAAAACTAGGTTGTTAGGTGTTTGGTCTTGTAGTGAACGTTTCACAAACGAGGAAGATAGAAAGAGGAACAGGTAGGCGTGGCTGCTTCAACCAAAGGTTGCAATGCCAAATTAAAAAATAAATGCTTGTTCCTTAGTAAGATATTTTTATTTTAAGAAAAATCCGACTTTAGTGTTAATACTTTTTTTATCAAATATGTCAAATTCAAATCATGAAAATAAAATTATGTTAAATATAAAATTATTATTATTTAAATTTAATTATATTTTAAATATCTTATAAATTTAAAAAAATTTCATTGAATCTTTAATAAATTTTTATAATTGATTAAATACTCAATAAATGGATTTAATAAATTTTTATTGTGTCATTAAATACTCAATAAATTTAATTTTTAATTGATTTTTTATATTAAATATTTATATTAAATTAAGTAGTTAATAGAATTATTATTGTGTCATATTATGACATGTGACAACAATTTAGAAATGTGGCATGACAAGATAAGAACTACCTCACCCACATCATCTTGATAAAAAAAAATTAATGATATTTCACAATATTTTTTTAACAATTTTAATATCATCTACGTATCATTATCAGATTGATATATGTTGGTGTTTATTATTATTATTATTATTATTATTATTATTATTATTATTATTATTATTATTATTATTATTATTATTATTATTATTATTATTATTATTATTATNTATTATTATTATTATTATTATTATTATTATTATTATTATTATTATTATTATTATTATTATTATTATTATTATTATTATTATTATTATTATTATAATAGAATAATTTTGAATCAATAAAAAATAACATATAGATAAAATTAAAATATTATAAAAAATATTTTCAAAGTATTATTATTCTTAATAAAATTAAAAAACCAGGACTCAATGGAAAAAGTATAAATTTTTTAAGCATTCAGTTGATAGAAAAAATTTATTAAGAATTCATCTAAAAGTTCTCACATTAATGGAAGACTTAATACATAATTAAATAATTATTTATTACAATTTAGCAGTTATATTATTTTGTTAAAAGCAAGAAATAATGTTTTCAAAATTTTTAAAATAATTTATAGTTTCATATTATAACCTGTATTGTTTTTTCAAAAAGTTGCAATTATTTGTTTTATGAAAATACCATTAGTGTTAATGTTTGCTGTAAGGCGTAATTTATGGAATTAACGAATGACATTGATAAACATACAAGTAAATGTATCACGAACTCGGTCCTATTAAAATAGTATAGATTTTTTATAAAAGTTTCTCTAAAAGTGAAGTCAATTATGATTTTTTTGCTAATGCTGTTACTTTTTTTATTAATTAAGATAATATTATTTCTGAATTAATATTAGTCATGATTTACTGCTCAATATTAAAAAATATTTTATACCTATTTTATTTATTAAAGTTAATTACGTTTAACTTACAGATGATGTTTCTCAACAAATATCAAACTTTTTTTTTTCACTTATGGTTATTGAGATTTTTTTAGTGTATGTTTTGCACATATTTTTATACGCAGTATTCGATATGGTACTTTTGTCAATCTTAGCTAAATGAAACTTTTCTTTATCGATAAGAAGTAAATAAAAATTAATTTTCTTCACAATGTCAAAAAAAATAATGCTAATCTAAATTAAAAAAAAAAAAACTAATCTCGATAGATATAAATAAAATAAAAAAAAGTCACATATTAACTTCAACTAAAAACTAATTTAACTCTCTTTGGTCCGGAAATAATATTAATTAATATTGAAAGAAAAATATAGCCTGTCAATATTTTTGAAATATTAAATACTTTGGAATGTGATAATAGATTTTTGTATTTAATGGTAATTGAAATACTATTCATAATCTATAAAAATGTATGAATATTATTTTTATTAAAAAGAACTTAAAGCATAGTTTTAAACTGAGTTATAATGAATCGACCATGTTAGTCAGAGGAATAATAGGAAAAATATATTAACAAAATAAAGAAAGGAAAGTTTAATAATTAATTGAGACAGTGGATAAACAATGAATTAAGAGAACTTACAATAATAATGCTATTTGTATGAAAAAAGAAAATAGGAAATGTATTAGAGAAGTCACTTATTTGAATGAAAAAGATAGTTTATGCTATGATAACAACGTTGTAACAAAGAAAGTTATGATACTGTGAATGTACAGTTTGCTATCTTTTGACATTTTTGCATTGTTGTTGCAATAATTAAGGTTTCAAACAACAATTATAACTCTAATTAATGACGTTTTTGCAACGACAATAATTTGTTGTAACTAACTTGTGCTATAGTGACCCACATTGTTGCCATACCAAACATACCTTAGCAATCAGAGTAGCTGTGATAGAATATTTTTTTCAAATTTATGTTCATTTTTCATAAATAACATAACACCCAATCATAACTTATAATTCCTAAATTTAAATGTGTTGCTACAAAATATTTTGTGCGCATTTAATTTACATTATTATTATATATTGATATGATTGTTATAACTCTTTCAAAATGACCAAAGCATATAATCTATCAATAAAAATAATAAAATTACAATGCAAGGAATAATAGAAAAAAAAAATCATTGAGTTATATATACAACTTATGTTTAACTTGCTATAAACTTTCTGCAGTATTTAATGTTTGAGTTTCTGACATATATTTAATTAATAAATAAAAGACGTGGGATAAACCTTACCACATGCACGTCAATAATTAGAATAATCATAATAATAATAATTATTATTATTATTATATAAATAATTGTCCATCATTAACATCATTAAAGTTTTGCTCTCACGAAAAGAAATTTGACAATCAGTTTGTAGTCATCAACTAGGTGTCTGAAAAAAAATTAAGTCTAATTTTATTTTAAAATCTGTCAAAATTATATTTTGGTGAATTTGAAAAAATAGAAAATGATGAAAATAAGAGTGATTGCATCATCAATAATTTTAAATTATATAATTTTACATCATTAAAATTATTTATGTCAAAATTTATTAAATTCAGTAATAGTGATTGAATAATTTATATTTTAGTATATTTTATACATATACATTACATTAATTTTGATTTGTATAAAAAATATCAGATAATTTTAGACTATTATAATTTTTTTTGTAATAATAACTTTCATGAATTTTAAAAACACATAATCTAATTGAAAGATATTAAATAGTCTAATTTTTTTTTACACCACATTTGATTTTTTTTTCTTCTGTTTTGATAAACTAAAATTTAATTTTATGTATCTCAACTAAAACAAAAAGAGGTTAGATTAACTTCTTAAAATGCTATGTGTATAATTCGATTATAAAATTTAATTAATTATTTTCTTATAAATATTTGTGAAGAAACTGATAAATCTTAATTATCCTTCCTTTTCTATTTGATATACATCCAATAATTGAATTAAACGACTTTTATACAGACAAGTACTGGTGAAATTGTTTGTTTGAAAAGAAATTAAAGAAGATTAGACTAAGGATTAGATGAGTTACTTGTAAAGCATATTAGGTAAAAACAAGAATGGTAAAATAGTTTATACCAATCATTTAGTTTTATAAACATTGATATTAATTTTATTTTGATAATTAATAATGTGTTTGTGTTAATTACTTGAGAAACAAATAGAAGGGTAATGTGTTTAAATCTGGTTTATCATGATGACTATAATCAAATTTATTAACCTGACATCAACAATATATAACAAGAACTTAGCATTATCCTTAAATATTATTGACTTTTCATGGCATACCATAAAAATTCACAATTCACTTCAATCAAGTATATCTCTAAGTTGTATAATCACATTTCCACTTATAATTAAGTATATTAACGAATTATTAAAATATTAAATATATCTCAAAAATATTCTTTAAAATATTAACTCAAATGAAAAGTGATCTTAGTAGTAAAATTACATCATAAAATAGTAGTGTAAACAATTTTTTTTCTACAAAATAAACTTAAATAATTTACTATATGTTAAAATAACAATAATCTATTTTAATTTCATAAATTTAAACGAAAAATATATAAATTTTCAAAATCAAATAATAAATAATTCAATCTTCACCAATTATTTTAATTTAGTTCTAAAAACACATCAAAATAAACACAAAAATCACCAACCACTAATAACAAGCATACGTACATTTAAATCTTATAATATTCCTATTCATATATATTCATCTTAATGAACACTTACCATTAACAATTATCAACCTATATTCATTAAACTCTATAATATTTATCTCCAAATTTTTCAACAAATATTCATTGCTTTATTTTTTCTTCAGTCCTAAAGTTTTCACTAAATATCTGCTTTGGTTGGTCTAAATTAGAACTATCTGTAGCTGCATCTTCAATCTATAATTAGCAACCTGTTTTTATGCAATTGTTTTCTTCCCAACATTATACAAATTGAGATATTTTGGTCACACATAGTCTTTTTGACTGATTATGAAAATTGTTTCAAATCATTCACTGAGTTTCTATGTTATAAACTTAACGGCCAAAATAATTTCAAGTCTAAAATATCAAGGTATTATTCTTTAATTGATAATAATTAAATACTTTCTTTTTACCTTATAAGATTATGCATTCGAGTGTTTTTTTTAATTATACTTTTATTTCCGTAAATTATAACATATTTAAAGAATCTAAACTATATTTGATATGTTTCTATAAACTCTTCCTTAAAAAAATGTTCCTATTAAACTTGTCATGTCAACGCATGAATATATATCATGTCACATGAGATCAATCAATTTACTTTATATACTTTGAAGGAGAAAAAGGGTACACTATGAACCTACCATGACCTAGATGCTATAATCTTTCTCATCTTCAAGTTTTTAAAGCTGAAGATAACAAGTAAAAAAATTAAATCATAAAAATTTGTATTCCGTTCATCTTCTTTTAAAAAAAAAAAATCATAAAATTTGGTTTAGTTAAATCTTACAAACGATGAAATAGACTATTTTAGGTTAATATACAAAAAACTAGAAAATGATTTTGAATTTTCAAATGTAAAAGAAAATTAAAAATTTAAGCACGTAAATAAAATCAATTTTAATATTTAAATCTAATAATCTAACCCATGTAATAAAATAATATCATTTTATAATTTTAAATTTAAAATCATTATATTTTAAGATGTGTCCATAGGATGTTCCCAACACAAGTCCATTTAAATATAATAAAATAGTAGAAACACTAACATATATATTATAATCAAGAGCTCAATTATTGTTTCAAAACAGTCAATAATTTTAAGTTCAAATGCATTAAATATTCAAAAATAAAAAATTATTAGATCCATTAAATCCATAAAAAACATTACAGCAAATGATGAATAAAATATTCAATTGAAATAATTAATGTTAATATCTGAACTGATGATCATAAAAAAATTGGCATATAAAGTTGTTGTAGAAATAAGGTATGAGATAAGTTGAGACTCTTTGTTTCTTTACATGTTATAAACTTTTTGAGAAACAGTACCATATTATTAGTTTGTGGGATGAAACAAATTGCACAGGTATATCCAAGTTATACTTGTTAAATTTTTAATGATAGAAAGTAGAAGTTTACATGGTTGGAATGAATTTATCATGCAAAGCAATCATAATGTATGTCTGACTCTCTCCACGCGGTGTGTCACAGATTTGCAATACACCTGCATCTATATTTAATGAAAAGGTTGTTTTGGAAGAAAACTAATGTTGGAATTTTACGTTTCTAAGCTTAGTGCACTTATTATTGAGATAATTTTGATGAAAAAATTATATACCACAATTCAGTTGTTTGTTAAAAAATTAAATATGATTTACTATGTATCACTATCATTATAACATGAAATTTGGATATCTAAAATTATCCGAATGTTTAGTTTATAGGAAAAGGAAATACTGGTAGCTAAATTAAATTTTGTTTTGTAGGAAAAGGAAATAGTACTAGAATGGAAAAATTGAAAGTATAAAAAATGATATAAAAATAAGGATTGCTTTACTTTGAATGCAAGATAATAATGAAAAGTGGAGTAAGTAAATATAATTAATTATGTTGTTGTTTTGATGAATATAATAAAATAAAATAAAAATTGTTGGTTTTGTGATTTTAGTTGGTGAAGATTGAGCATAGTGGACATTGACAAGACATGGTTGACGGTGCAGTACTTCCTGAAGCGGAGGTTGGCTATCACCTATCTTTCATGCTGTACCTTCCTCATACAATACAATAGAATACCACTCTGTTTCTTTTCTCTTCTCTTTTCTCCTATCCCTACCCCTATTCCTACTTCCTCTCTCACTGCTAAAATCATCAATCCATTCTCTCTGTCTCACCCTTTTCTCTTTTCTCCCATCTTTTAATATTTTATGTGTATATCATGCAAAACTTAAACAAATGGTCGTACCATGTTCATACTGGTGTCTGGTAGTTGGGCCAGATTTTATTTTGTTTTTCAAAAGGCTTTCATTTCCTTTCATTTTTCTGTTATCTAAATCTGAATTTAATTCCCTCCAAAACGTGCAAGCCATGCTCCTTTTCCACTTCCACACGTCCTTCTGTCAATGTCCCACGTGTCAGTCCTAGATGAAGCCGGCGGCATCTTATCCCCTGTATCCTCGTTGCAGACAATCATTACCCTCTCTCCATCCAGAAGGAAAAGGTGTTTGAGAAGAGTCAATCATGATCGCAGATCACACCTCTCAACCATATTTAAAAACTTTAGCCAAGGCATCCAATTTCAAGACCAGCGGTTTTTCCGTCTCTCTCTATCTCTCTACATATCCTGCTGCCACCTCATCTCACCGGGAAAAACCCTTCTCTCTTTCATTACTCATCTCCCACCTTAACTTCTCCAATATTCATCACTCTTCATTTATTTAATATTCTAATCCTCACTTTCACCTTGCCTCTTCATTTCACACTTCATATATTTCTTTTATTCATTTATATTTATTATTATTATTTTTTTTAATTACTATTATTATTTCACTATTTTACTTCTAATCTCCTCATAACCGTTTTTATCTTCATCTTGCCTCAAGCAAATTACTTCACCCCCTCCTACTACTGATTGCCTAATTTCGCTTAGCATGAACCTCCACCCAATCCGTACCGCTGTCGTCCACCGCTGCCGCCATCTAACAACGCTTTTGCCGCACTGATATCGATATTAATCTTCTACATGCATCCTTTCTGCTGCGTGTCCGCCATTTCCGACCAGGCATCGCCAGTGAAACCCTCGTTCGCCGACTTCCCTATGCCGCCTCTCCCCGCCGCCGCCGCCGCCGTGAGATCCGATTCGGCTCCGCGGCACAGCCACAAGCACAGCCACAGCGGCAGTCAGCGGGAGCAGCCCGTGGACGTGAAGATCAACGACCTCGTTGGCAACGGAATCTCCGGAATACTGTACAAATGGGTGAATTACGGCAAAGGATGGCGACCTCGATGGTTTGTACTCCAAGACGGTGTTCTCTCCTACTATAAGATTCACGGACCTGATAAGATCGTCGTGAATCCCGAAACCGAGAAAGGCTCCATGGTTATCGGCGAAGAATCCATGCGCAGGATCACTCGCAACCGCAATTCCTATCCCTGCCAGCACGTGCGAAAGCCGTTTGGGGAAATCCATCTCAAGGCAGGACCTAGCTCTACTCCTCCCTTACTTAATTTCAATTATTAGGGATTTCGATGAGATTTATTTGCCTTGAGTTTGCAGGTTTCGACCATTCGCGAGAGCAAATCGGATGACAAGCGCTTCTCGGTCTTCACCGGAACGAAGAGGCTCCACCTGAGGGCGGATACGCATGAAGATCGCGTGTCGTGGACGGAGGCGTTGCAGGCGGTGAAGGACATGTTCCCGCGGATGTCGAACAGCGAGTTGATGGCTCCGTTGGACAATGTAACTGTTTCGACTGAGAAACTGAGACTTCGGCTAATGGAAGAGGGAGTGAGCGAGGGGACTATTCAGGACAGTGAGCAAATTATGAGGACTGAGTTTGCGGCGATGCAAAGCCAGCTTGTGCTGCTTAAGCAGAAGCACTCAATTCTCATTGACACTCTGCGCCAATTGGAGGTACGTCTAGTCAAAACTCCAATACTTCGTAAGTCCAAAGTTGAATACCATAAATTGGTGTTGGGTACAAAGTAAATATTGTGTACTCTATCACTTCGGAATGTGAATCTATTCTCAGTAACATAGATAGTTGAGGTTGTGTAATTTGTTATCGTATTATCTCCAAAGTATAATTTGATCGGTCGGTAGTGTATATGAAAGTTTCAAAGATCTTTTCGCTGTTCTGTGACTTTTACTGACCTTGTTATGCATACCAGAATCCTGGCATAAATTATACATTCAACTTACTAACTTACTACAAATACGTTCAATATGGGCGGCAGTGAGTTACCCTCTCGAGATATATGCATGCATCTCGTGTTCATTTCTCTTTCTCTGAAATACAAGTTAAAATTGCGGCTGTTACAAATTTTAAAGTGTTCTGAACTGACTAGATATATATATATATATATATATATATATATATGAATGGATTAAGGTTTTTTTTTGCCCTCATCTGGGTCCTGCAAGTAGCCTTCATGAATGTAAACGTAGTTTCTTTTAAGAAAATGTGAAGACCCGGAATTATATGGTGTCATGGGTGAAGAACTGGATAGGTTCTTCACAGGATGAATGCTTTAATTAAGTCTATCAAATAATGCATTATAAGGGGGTTGCAGTCATCAATTTAAGTCTATGAAGTTATTCACTGTTGCTGTGCTGTTTAACAAAATTGTTTCATTTGCAATTTGAATTTGCACATGGGTGGTTTATTTTTATAAATCTTTTATTTTCACGTGTATTACTAAACTTTAATTATGTTGTATTATTGTAGACAGAAAAGGTTGATCTGGAGAATACAGTAGTTGATGAGAGCCAAAGACAGTGGAATGATGAAGAGGCTTCCTCAAGATTAGCGCAAGAAAAATTTAGTGGTAAGACTTCTCCATTTGCAGCACGTTTGTGTAGATGTCTCATTGTTCTAGTGATGCATTTTCTTCAAACATGAATTATTTATGTCTACTATCTCTATCTATCTATGATACAAGATGCCCCCTCCTTTCCATTGTTTTTTTCTAAATTCTCCCCATCGCTAGCTCTTTCTAAAGTTTTATCAAATAGTTGTTTATAAATTAACGAATTGTAGTGCATATTTCTCATACCTGCTAACCAATTGTTATGCCCTAACTAAGCCCTTTATACTTTTATTTGTTTTCCTATTTTTAATTTAGAAGGAACCGGAAGTGAATCTGAAGATGACAATGATCGAAATGATGCTGCTGAGGAAGAAACTGACGATGATGACAATGCCTTTTTTGATACTCGTGATATTCTGTCGTCCAGTTCTTTTAAAAGTAATGGGTCTGATTATAGAATGTCATCCTTCTCTTCAGATGATGAAGGGTTCTATGCATTTGAATCAGAGGATGACATAGATCCTTCGATTAGATATGTTGGAACCAATTACCCTCATGTTAAGCGGCGTAAGAAATTGCCAGACCCTGTAGAAAAAGAGAAAGGAGTCAGTCTGTGGTCAATGATTAAGGATAATATAGGGAAGGATCTAACAAAAGTTTGCCTTCCTGTTTATTTTAACGAGCCTCTTTCCTCCCTACAAAAGTGTTTTGAGGAAATGGAGTACTCGTATCTCTTGGACCAAGCATATGAATGGGGAAGAAGGGTAAGTCCGAATCTGATTGACAGATCTCTATTTCTCTGTACTATTAAGGCAAATCTGAGTGCTTAAATATAATTGTTTCATTTGATATGAGAAAATTTTTAGTGTTATGTTGAGTTCGATTTTCTTGCTTTTGGCTAGTTCAATGCAATACTGGGCGCATTTTGACCACTTCTAACTAATTGGAAATGCCATGCAGGGTAATAGCCTCATGAGGATTCTCTATGTTGCGGCTTTTGCTGTATCTGGCTATGCTGCAACAGAAGGAAGAGTTTGCAAACCATTTAATCCATTACTTGGGGAAACGTATGAGGCTCACTATCCGGATAAAGGCCTTCGGTTTTTCTCGGAGAAGGTATGATCTAATCTTCGGCCGTAAAATGATTAACAAATTATCCATTTTCAACTTAAGCAAAGTTATCTAATAAGAACTTGGGTATTTTGGGGTGGCTAATAAGTCGGGTAGTACGGGATGCTCCGTGTAGTATTTGAGTTCTTGATTCTTCTCCCTTAATAGTTAGCTTTTGAGGATTTCTTGAGTAATTATAATTGGCATAAGAGGTAGACCGTGTCTTAGAAAGGGCTACCTATAAAGGGTTCACATGGGTTTTGACCAAAGGAAGTTGAGTGAAGTGTGTACCCTGAAATTTCCAATGACATAAGCTTTTAGGGGCGGCGCTATGATAGGAACTTGGGTATATGGGGGTGTCTAACAAGTCCCACATCGACTTGGATATTTAAGTTAGCTTTTGAGGGCGAGTTTCCAAGTACTTGGGTAGTTATTTGCATAAAACCACGATAATTTATATTCTCCCTGTAGCATTCCTTTATATTGCAACCCAATTAACATATTTGTTAAGCGGGTCCAGCAAAGTATCAAACATGATAATTACTGTGTGAAATTTTTTTCCCTTTTTGTGGTCTTAATCATAGTTATTTGAATGGTTTATTTGATGAAATTGTATGTACCAACCACTCATTTGAATTTCTTTCAGACAATGGCTTTGAATTAAGAAAGGAACAGCTTTCCCCATACGGAGGACCATAATTTTAAAAACTGCATCATTTATTTCATGAATAAGAGATGTAACGTGGGTGCATTAGTTCCATGGGATCCTATAAACACAATGCAATTTGGATTTTGGTGTCCGACAAAAGGGATACACTTGGGATTTTTTTAATTTATGTCACCTATTATAAATTATTATATTTCTGCTTCCCCTCAGGTCAGTCATCACCCTATGATTGTAGCATGTCACTGTGAGGGTACGGGTTGGAAATTTTGGGGAGATAGCAACCTAAAGAGCAAATTTTGGGGGCGCTCTATTCAGCTTGACCCTGTTGGTATTTTGACTTTGGAATTTGATGATGGGGAAGTTTTCCAGTGGAGTAAGGTATATATTATCTGGTTCAACTGCTATCCTGTTCTGGTTCTAGTTCTGAACGGACTTGTTCTTTCAGGTTACTACATCAATATACAATCTCATATTGGGAAAACTATACTGTGATCACTATGGTACAATGCGTATACAGGGAAACCAAGAGTACTCGTGCAAACTGAAATTCAAGGAACAATCTATAATTGATCGAAATCCTCACCAGGTGCTCTATATCTGTTGCATGGATTCTATTTTTTCACATTTAACATATCCATTAGCTTTGGTATTAAATTTTCATTCCTCTTTGGTTTTGTAGAAAACCTAGTTGTCTTAGTATATATACTCAGTACAGTCATTTTTCTTTAAGGAAAATAGTGAGGCTTTGGTTATTAACTGGACTTTTCATCTATCCTCTCACTATAGATATATGAAATTTTTTGCATAGGGTTGTCTCATTGTGATTTATCTGTTTCTCTAGGTTCATGGTATCATTCAAGATAGGAATGGAAAAACTGTATCAACTTTGTTTGGAAAATGGGATGAAAGCATGTATTACGTTAATGGAGACTACACCGGGAAAGGGAAAGGTCATGAATCTTTGTCAGATGCCCGTTTGCTCTGGAAGCGAAGCAAGGCTCCCAAGATTCCCACTAGATACAACTTCACTCGCTTTGCCATCACACTAAACGAACTGACCCCTGGTTTGAAGGTCTGTTTTGTTCACCATACTCTCTTTTTATGTTACCACTCTTTGTACTAATCCAGGAAAAACACTGTATTATTCGTTGCTAGTAGTGCTTGGTTGTGTATGCTTTAACTGGAGCTCACTTGGATTTTGCAATAACAAGGGGAAACTAACTTTTTTCTCTACAAACACGAAGTATGACCAAAAGAAGGAACAAAATAGTCCCATATCTCACTGTGCACATTGTTGTGTATCTGTGTTTGTTTGTGTTTTTTTTTTTTTTTCATTTGTTAGACATTGATTGTTAGTTTACCTTTTGGTTTTATATAGGAGAAGTTGCCCCCTACAGATTCAAGGTTAAGGCCAGACCAAAGGTATTTGGAAAATGGGGAGTATGACATGGCAAATTCAGAAAAGTTACGGCTAGAGCAGCGGCAGCGCCAGGTGCCAACTTCATTTTACCTACTGTAACATTTGGTTTTATGGTTTCACATGCAGTCTCGTAATTAGAGAGATCCCGTTAGTTTTCTTTTTATGATTCTAACACCCTTTGTGAAAGAGTTCAAGTAGGTTGTGTTCAACTTGTTTTTAGTTGTCCTGAGTGCAGAAATTTTATTTATTTATTTATTTTCAATCATTTGTTTCCTTCTTTTTCTAGTTTAGGCAAGAACTCTTCGTAAGAAATTATCAAACAAGAGATTAAGAGGGGGTCAGTTTACCATTTTTTGCAAGTTTAGAGTATTACTTCCTCAATCAGCTCTAAATCACATGTTCATTATTGTCAAGTTGCCTTTGTGGGCAAGAAATTAGAGTAAATGAAAGGCTATAAGATATTATCATATCCTTATTTGGTGGTGATTGATTGTTTGAATGTGATTCAGGCTCGGAAGATGCAAGAGAGTGGTTGGAAACCACGGTGGTTTGCGAAGGATAAGGCGAGCGGGACATACCGTTACGTAGGTGGATACTGGGAGGCCCGACAAAGGGGAAACTGGGACTCCTGCCCTGACATCTTTGGCCAAATTCCTTCTTCCGATCATATTTCTGACGAAGGTCAAATTACATTTTAGTTCTTCATTTTTTTTTTCTCTCTTTTTCTTCCCAATTTTTTTACTGATGGGTGTCTAATTTCTGCGAGCCAGTTCGCTGTCATGTGCACCCATGAAATTCATGTAACCCAATCAGATGAAAATATGAGCCAGTAATAATGTAATTCTTTTTTATTTTCATTCCAACGCTATTCATACAATCCTTGTTACTTGGAACATACGTAATATTATCATATCCACAGGAACGCATTAATCAATCAAAATTTTGCAACTCGGACCACTGTATAGAACTAAATGTCCCCAAGCATAACTTAAACCATAAATCATCCTAATCACACTTTAATGCTTGCCAGAATCACGAAAAGGTGGTCCATGAAGATCATAAACCAATAAGCAACTCTTTCTCCATTTTCAATGTCTTTACGATTATGAGTTCCTATTAACTTTCTATACTCTTCCGGAAACTATACAATATTTCATCTTTAAGAAGTTATATAAACGACTCATAAGCCATCAGGTAATAACAATAATAATCTATGGACCATGTATGTTATTTAGTTAGTGCCCTTAATTGGTGGTTTGGTAAATAATAAACATGACCACTTCCGCTGTGAACAAGATTCAATATAATTGTGGTTAAAATTACTCTATAAACAAAATTTTAGAATAAATAAGTCTTTTGGTAGGAGTGAGAAAGTGCATTTAAAATAAAACAATAATGCAGGATACCTAATTTAATGAAAAGATATGCAGATGAAGGGAAACAGTGGTGCACTTTTACAGATGGGACCTGTTCTCCGGTGACACCTTCAACTTAGACAAAGTTTATGGACAGCTTTTGTTGGACAGTTTTTAATCTGATAAGTTAGATTGCGACCTGTGCTGAAATTTTTCATTACAAATTTATAATGCTGATGGCCTATGTGGTTGTCAGAGTTTATGTCCCAGTCAATTTACACTGACAAGACAAAATCCCACTTCCTACAATATCGTACATGTCTCAAACTAAAAAGAGGGTTTTAAGAAACTTCATCAAATATCATATTTTAAAACCTAAATTTCAAACTTCAATCATTTTACTTTAAGAAACTTTTTTATTAATGATATTTTCCTTTTTCACTTTCTTTTTCAATCTTCCAAGTATATGAAGGTCCTTATATTAGCTCTCCAGAGTGTTTTAACATTAATATAGTTCCAAAATTAAAAGCCATTAACTTATCTTTTAAATAATTAATTCAGTTTCACAATCATTAAAAATAATTTGATCTCGTGAAATTAACTCAATCCAATCTCTTAACTGTAAATATGTAATCTTTCCCAAGGTTTTAAAACATTCTTCTTTTTTTCCTCAAAATCTTCCTTTCTATTTTTCTTTCGAGATAAATTCAATTATAATTCTCTCTTCTCCTCGTATCTCTTATTTTTGTTACGATGTACAACATAATTTCTCACAAAATTTGATATTCCTAGAATTTCGGCCCAGTGTGGTATGTACAATATTTTATGGACTAAAATTGGGTTCGTAATTAGGTACAGGACAGTAGTACAACAATGAGGGAAATAATAAGATCAAGTAGGCCCAATAACACGACAATAGGTACTGATTGATGAATATTTCTTCCATTTTCTTCTACATTCCAATTTATATTTTACTATTAATTTGATAGTACAATTCACTCCATTATGCATTTGAATATACTCATTTTCCTTTTCTCAATTAATATGAAATGTTGATTGTACAAATAGAACACAGATAAGGTATTCTTTTCCCAGAGAAGTTGAACTTGTTCCTTTCATTTCATTACTAATATTAACTTAAACTTTCCATTAAATAACGAGTCTTGCTCTAAATTAGGAATGTATTTGCATTGCAAGAAATATTTAAAGAATGAATTTTTTTATTCCACTTCATACAGTTGTCATATATTTTAGACAAATATAAATAAGAATTACTATAACACAAAGGTAAAAGTAATAGTAACAATAAAACTGTCAAAGATGATAAAAAAAAGATATATATGTTTTGTTTTGTATGTATACTTCTAGATAGATAACAAAACACTAAATAAAATACTAATCAGAGGCAAATTTTCCCATAAATGTTAATAAAAATATAATTAAGGAAATGTCCCTTTTGTTGTTGATGAATTCAGTTTAATGGTATGTGGGTCTAAAGTTGTCCCCAAATCCCATATGATCATAAGTGTAGAAAACAAATAAATAATAGTATATAACATATTTTTACACATATAGTATAAAAATAAAATAATTATAAAAAATAAATCATATTTTTTAAAAGAAATAAAAGATAATATTAAATAAATATAAAAAACATATGAATGTAAAAGAATAATTTCTTATAACAAATTCTGAACGCATATAAAGTAAGTATTAATTTGATGAAGCTAGATTTTGGTAGAACGTGTGACTGTGACGTACAAAGGTGTTATTTTTGGTATGTGATATAAGAAGACGGTAATTTTTATTTATGAAAGATTTTTGTTAATTAACTTATATTTTAGGTTATGAGTACTTGATCTAAAGTTTTAATTTTATATAGAAAAAATATACTTTAACATACATAATTTTTTATACTTATTTAATATACAAATTACAAAATTTTATTTTTTAAAAATATTTTATTTTTAATAGATATGTTAAATATATATCATGGTATTCTTATTCCTTTGTAGAAAAAAGAAAAAAGAGTGTCATGATGATGCCATGAATACGTTCATGTAGCCCAATTAAGACCATAAATTTCCTTCCAGACGAAATCAAAAGAGAAAAGGTTACATTCATATTCATATTGTACTTTTTTGTGGAGAGTCTGAGACATTTGACTACGACAATTTACTCCAAAATATAATCTAATGTACATCATTTTCCAACATATGACTTGTCTGGTCTCTAAGATTAGGAGCATGTTTTTTTTCTTGTCATTGCTTCACTACGTGAAAATTTTAGTTCTTGAAATTTTATATTATTATTATACCAGTTCATATAAAACTATAAATATGGCAATAAAGTTTAAAACACCTGTAGAGTTTAATTTAAGTTTATAAATTTTTTTGTTTCAGTTTAACCTTTAAACCTTATTCTCCTTTCGACAAAGAATCATTATTTGTCTAATGTCTAATTTTTTAATATAAATATGAAAAAGTGACATATATTAATTTTCGTTTCCATCTATTTTCATATCTGTTTCAATATAGGTGTTGTCCTTGTCATCATCCATGGTTAAATTATTAAAGTATTTATAGTTTTGTCCTTATCATCATCCATACTTAAATTACTAAAGTATTTATAATTCATTAGGTAATTTAAAGAATTTATATATTATTACTTTAGCTTTTAGTTCTGTAATATTTTTGTTTCATTAGTTTCACACATTTTTTTGTCTATTCTAATTTTTTTTATTTGTTTTTATGTGATATCTCAAAATATATAGCAATTATAATATGATGTCATCAAATATAATATTGTAAAGTAGTTAATATAAATATTTAGATTTTTTTTTTCTAGAATTACAATCATTCTCAAAAGGTTAAGAACTAAACTTTAAACATAATAAAGTATTTTAAATTGACATAAATTAAAATAATGGAATCCTAATGAATCTAGGCTGCAACATCGTCTTCCCCTAATGCTTGCTCCAAGGGCATCTCCTCGACATCTGTTCCCATTCAAGTGAATGATCATCGCAAAAGAAAAAAATATACAAAGGCAGACAAACACAGATGCAAGGGTGAGCTAGGTATAAAAATCATGTTATCACAATCACACACAACATGCAAAGTTCACTCAAAATATGTTAAATGACACTACAAGACTTGTTACATTATAAACCAACTCGTCCGGACTAGAATGATTGTCGAGCTATGGCAGGTTGTGCACTCATGGTGGTCTCTACTGCTTTGCAAAGCTATTTCCAATGGGTTTCACCCTACCACACTCACGAGGTTAGTCTGTTCCGCGCCTTGGAGCATACTGGAAGCCTCCAAGACTAAGACCTCCTGCTAATACTCACCACATGGTGCAATCCTCTCTATTTGAGAATGATTGACCATTGTAGTTTTAGGATAACCCCCAATACTGAGCTTCCATGCAAATCATTCTACACACTACTAGAAGGGCACCACCATGGATCCTCCCTTTGAGGATAATGGAATTACGTCTAATAAGGGCACCACCATGAATCCCCTCCTTGAGGAGCATGGAATTACGTCCAATAAGGGCGAACCCTCTCCTTGAGGAGCATGGAATTACGTCCAATAACCACACTTGTTACATTCAACATCAATCACAACCTTAATAACCATATACTTTCAATTTGAAACACAACTCATGATTTTCGATGTTCATACACTTGTACATAATCATAATTAATTAAACTCATGCCTCAATTTCAAATCAAGCAAAACAGAGAAGGAAATAACACATTTCAAACTCAATAATTCGCTCAGCGCACACCATTCACTAAGCTAAAAATAATAAAAAAAAGTTACTCATAATTCGCTCAGTGAGCCCCTCGCTAAGCTAAAAATACAAAAAATTACCAATAATTCACTCAGCGAGCTCCTCACTAAGCTAAAATCCTCTGACAGCAAACCCCCCTTTTCCTCCACGAGTCTGCATAATCTGCAGGAGCAAAATCTGCAGAATTATACAACTCACTCCAAACTTACCAATTCTGACTATATTTCTCAACTTCTACCACCCCTAGATTGTGTTATATACTTAGTTAGACTTGCCTAAATGTTTCTAAACCTTCCGACTACAAATCTAAAGTGATTAAGACTCAAATTTTACTCAAAAACCCCAACTTCCACAACTTAAGGACCTCAAACTCAATTCTACCACTTTACACCTATTTTGACCAACTTAGTAACTCAAACATATCACAATACTCCTGATAAGACTATCCCAACCACCCAAATACACTCTAGACATCAGCTGCTCAAAATTGCTATCTCAGTTCCTCTCAAAATGACCTAACACACCCAATTCATTTAACTTTTTATTTAATGGCCTGTACAACAACTTCACCTCACTCAACAACTCAATTCCAACATTACACCATACTTATACCAGTTCATAAACATAAATTTACAGTCTCATCATTCACACATCAAGAAGCACACGTCCTAACATATAAGATCATCACATTCAACTCAAACAGCATCAACGTACAAAGCAAATTACACACATACATTACTTCACAACTTCAAACAGAATCCTAGCTCATGCACACGCTAATTCACATAATCAAAGAATAAAAACCTAGCTCCCCTTACCTGGAGTTGAACTGCACAGTTCACAGGAATGCCTCAACAGTGCCTTGCACAACAAAGACGCAACAAGAGCCTACAAACCACCAAATGGTGATGGAAGACAACTCTTAGAGTTAAGCATTAAGCAGAAATAGGCAGAAGAACGCTCCTATTTCTCGTAAAATATCATGCCCTAAGTTTCAGAAACTGCGGAGAAGAGGGGAAAATTACCGGTCTAAACAGAAAATCAATTGGATGGTTCTGAAGCTCTTCACAAGACGGTCATAGGAGCACCACCTAACGAAACATGCGCTGAGTCAGAGAACTAGAAATCTAGAGAGGAGACAGAGCTTAAGGTGAAGAACTCTGTTTTTAGAAAGAGAGAGAGTTTGGACAAAAATGAATCAGACTTTTGAGAAAAGTCCTCTCCAAGGTCAAGTTGTCTCTAGCTTTATGGGCCTGACTGCCTCACATAAGGCCCAATAACTTTAAAAGTTTTCAGGCCCTTACATTTTATATTAAAAAAAATTATTAACATTTTTAATATATATTTTCTTTTACAAGAATTTTGATTATTTTTCTTATGTAGTTATTTTAAAATAATGTATTATTAATTTCAATAATTAAATATTCATGGTTTTAATTTTAAGTGTTCAACTACGTAAACCATTCATTTACTGGGTACTATAAAAAAAATGTATTCTGTTTTGTTACGTGATCTTTAATTTTTATTTCATTTTGAAAAAATGTTTTGACTAATTCAATATTTGTAAAATTTTCTCAGATTTTCAAGGTACTTCCATCTTACCATACTCTTAGTTATATATATAATTTTTTTCTTTGTGCTATTTCATTAAATAGTATATCAAATTGTTTATATGATACACATTTAATTATTTTACTTCTTTTTTATTTTTTCTTATTTTTATCATGTAAAATATTGTTTTGATGATATTTTTATAATTATTTTTATTTTTTTACTCTTCTCATAAATATAATTTATTTATTGTAATTGTATATAGATATTTTACTTTGTTTACTATAATATAATAATTTAATATAATGGTACTGGAGTGAAGTTCATAAGAAATATTTATGTCTAAATTATATGTAAGTGGTGGATTATAATATTTATTAATGTATAAACAAATATTTTATTATAATTTAGAGAAAGGAATTAAATAAACATTTGAAACAACAGTTGAAGGAGTATCTTCAGCAGGACATAGACTACAAGGTGTGGTTGGTGAGTGCACATAAGGACATAGACCACAAGATGTGGTTGGTGAGTGCACAATTTCCTTGGATAATGGTAAAGAAGAAGCTGGTGCAGAAGCTGGAGCAGGAATTTCAGGTGTTGAGGCTGGTTCAGCAAATGAAGAAAAATCCAATGCGGAAATTGGAGATATTGAACACGGAAAATAAAGTTCATCAAACTTGACATGTCTTGTTACGTATAACCGAGAGGTTGAAGGATCCAAACATTGAAATCCTTTATGGTTGCTACTGTATCCAAGAAAAATACAAGGTGCACTGCGATGAGACAATTTGTTAGTGGCATAGTCACGGAGACAAGGATAAACCCGGCAACCAAAAGGATGAAAATGAGCATAATTAGGAGGAGTATTATATAAGGTCTCAAATGGAGAAACATCATTTAGAAGAGTGGTCGGTAACCGATTTATGACATAACAACACAACAAAAAGCATGTAGCCAATAATGAGCAGGGAGATGTGAATGAAAAAGCATTGCAAGACCCGTTTCAGTGATGTGACGATGTTTGCGTTCAGCTCTACCATTTTGGGCTGGTGTGTGAGGGCAAGACATAAGATGAAGAATTCCAGCTTCATTTAGCAAGGTCTTGACTTTGTTATTGGTGAATTCGGTGCCACCATCACTTTGGAAAGTTTTTATAGTAGTATGAAACTGATTTTCAACAAATTTCTTGAACTGGACAAATACATCATAAAAATCAGATTTCAGGCGCATTGGATATAACCAAGTGAATCTGGAATAGTCATCAATGAAAATCACATAATATCGAAACCCAAATTTTGAACAAATGGGAGCAGGTCCCCATAAATCACAATGAATTAAATCTAGCACATGCGATGCGCGTTTCTCATTTAGGGAATAAGGTAGTCTTTTGCTTTTAGCTAATTCACAAGAGCCACAAATGGAAGGAGTTGGTAAAATAGAAGATAAAGACAAAAGACCTCTTTTTCTTAAATGGGAAATAGTATCAAAGTGAACATGACCCAAACGATAATGTCACAATTCAAATGATCCTCGTAGCTTATTGGAATTTAAAACAGAAACAAAGGCATTTTGACCATGCTCCAATACATATAAGTTGTGCTCACGCCTCCCTTTTGCTAGAATTTCCTTTGTACCCATTTGCTGAAGTAGAAAAGATATGTCAGTAAAGATAACATCCACAGGAAAGTCATGTGTAAGTTTTCTAATTGAAATGAGATTCTTTTAGAGTCCAGGCACAACAAGAATATCAAGAAGGTTTAAATTATTTGTCAAACGATGAGATCCAATATGGGAAATGGGAAGAGCATTACCATTTCCAACAGTAACTGTGTGATTACCAAAATAAGGCTCAATTGAGTCTAAATCAGATGAGTTTGCTGTCATGTGTGCTGAAGCGCCAGTATCGA
Organism: Vigna radiata var. radiata; assembly: GCF_000741045.1. Classification (NCBI taxonomy): domain Eukaryota; kingdom Viridiplantae; phylum Streptophyta; class Magnoliopsida; order Fabales; family Fabaceae; genus Vigna; species Vigna radiata. The sequence continues at coordinate 14,070,968 of NC_028355.1, forward strand.
GGTACCAATCAGACTGGTTTGAATTTGTTAGAGTGCAAGAATTTGCAAATGATTCAGCAAGATTGGCAGATTGAGGTGGGCCACCTTCATAACGTTGATGGCAAGCTGTGGCATAATGACCTTCCCTTCGGCAGATTTGGCAATGGATAGGACGACGTCCTCTGCCGCGACCACCACGACCTGAGTATTGGTAACCACGACCTGTTTTGCCAGTTGAGAAAGAACGTGATCCAGATTGAAAATGTGTATTGGATGATTGAGAGGAACATTGAGTAGTGGTATTAAAAGCAGCTTGAGAGGGAGTAGATTCAACGACATGTAAATACATTTCAAAACTCTCGGCAGCAGAAAGAAGATAACGAAAAACAAGCAGTGGTCGCATGGCTAATTGAGATGCACCAAAGCTAGTGAAAGTGGGACCTAAACCCCGTAAAAACCAGTGTAATTTATCTAGATCATCCACTGGTCTACCCATAAGGCTGAGTTGATCACATAAGCCTCGAAACGTTTTGGAAAACTCCCTAACAGTGGATGAGCCTTTTGTAAGGTGCAACAGTTGATCTCTGATCCCAATTTCTCTTTGCTTGGAGTCATCACCGTAGAGGGATTCAAGAGTAGTCCAGATCTGTTGTGCGGTGTCACAGTGCAGTACTTTCGCTAGAGTCTCTTCAGTAAGGGAGGCCTGAAGAAGACTTAGAAGTCTTTGATCTTGTTGTTTCCACGTAATAAAGGCTGAATTAGGAACCCTCAAAGATCCATCAGCAACAGGCAATTTCGCAGGAGGAGTTATGATTGAGCCATCAATATGACCATAAAAGGCCTACTCTTCGAGAAGAGGAAGGAGCTGACAACGCCAGAGAATGAATTTGGTTGAGGTGAGGCGTATGTTTAACATATGGATCATGGTGTTAAAGGAAAAAGCACCATCAGTATTAGAAAAGAAAAGAAGAAAGGGTAAGGAAGGATCGAAATTAGGCTGATACCATGTAAGGATTGTAACAAATGTGTTTTTATTGATCTTGGAAGAGTAACCAGCGTACAATATATAGAATGTACATAACCATAATTAAGGAAAGAATATATCAATTATTTAAGACATAATCAATTATGCAGAAACTAAATAAGGTAAACTATAATCAAATATATTATTTCCTATCAGAAATATTATTAAACTTGAATATTTATTATAACTTAAAAAATTGAGTTTCATTGAAACTTGCGAAACTATAGATTATTTAATTATTATGAAATTTTATTTGTGTTATATAATATTTTATAACATTATTTTACTTCTATACAATTGTTATCTTGTATTCTAATTTGGAATTTATACATATTTTTTTTCAAATATTTGTCACTGAAGAAACAATAATATGTTATTTTGATATTATTTAATAAGGTAATATTTTTTTATGATTTTTATTTTATTTTTTATAAAAGCTAATTATTTGATATTAAAGCATTATGAAATGCAAGCTCGAGTAGAGGTATACTGTTATTCAGTGAAGAGGAAAAAATGAGATAAAAACATTTATATCTATTAAATATTGAGGATGAAGATGAATATATTTTGGAGGATGTGAATGAGGTAATAAAACCTATTTTCATACCATTTATACTGTTGATTAATTGTTTTGGACTACGAAGTAGAAACAAAAGGTTAAATCAATACATATTTGCATGGATTAGACGAACCTTATTTTGTAGTGTACAGTGAATACATATACGGTATATGATAAGCCGAGAAGTATGCAATAATAAATAATGTTGCTGTAGCTGTTGTCCTGTATTTGATAGGGAACATTGGTGTCGTTTGGTAGCGAGATCGATAAGATTGTACTGTAGCTTCTCTTCTTTTCAGTTTATCTCTTCAATAAGATTTTTGATTTTGACTTGTGTTCCAATGCTGATGTTGATCGAAGAAGCATATAACCAACCAATTCTACCTATGAACATCAAATTTCAAAACATCTTTCTCACATATCTCCTCCACTATTTCCGGAGCAAAACAAAACATAAGATATTTGAAAATGGACATCCACTACACTCTTCATTGCCAATTATATTCATTTACTATTGCAGTAACATAACTTTATGTTTATAATTTATAATGATTTTATTCAGTATCAACACTTAATTGCTACAGTATTTCAAATGCTACTACAAATGTCACCTCTTTTTCTAGTTGCATATTAAAATTTTAATATAATTATTAAAATACACTAATCTTAAAAATTTTATGAATATAATTGTGTCTGTGTGACACTATTTCATTATGAATAAATCAGGTACAGATTACACAATTTCAGATTTTTAAGTGAAATTGTGCTAATATTATACAACTTTTAGGTGGGAACAAAAGTAAATGATGGAATTTTATTATTTTCTAATTTAAATTTACATTAAAGTTGTATAAGAAGTGACACGATTTTATTATAATCTAATTTAAACTAAAGTCGTGTAAGATTAATACGGTTTTTTGGTTTCACTTCTCTATTATCACCATCCAAAGTTAAAGTATAAATCTTCCACGAGATAGATTCCAATATTCCAATGGCGACCGTGCAGCATCACATGCATATGCTAATCTAACATAATGAGCAACTCAAATATTATGATGTTGAGTTCGAACTTGCACACTCAACAATAGACGAACTTCCACGAGCTACAATAAATTCAACAGAAACTGATTGACCTGAAACCTGACATGTTTATACTCCACAGTCAGAACGTAACAAAAAAAAAAAATTTTTCAAAGCTACTATAAAATGTTTTAACTAAAAACTATTTAATGTGATAAAATAAAGTAAATAATTGACTAAACAATCATGTTAGTGAGTTGTTGGAAAATATTAAGCAACAATATATTTTCCGTATTCCGTTATCCATGTAATTTTTTCTTCAAGTCATAACGTATTTATTAAAATGAAAATGATTTTTCATTTTAAAAAGAATGTTAATTGTGACCATGAATGTATACACTGGGGTGTGAGCTCATTTATGTTTCATAATTTTTTATTTAAACAATAATACATTAACACATTTTTTTACAACATTTTGATCCGACACATATAATTTTTTTTATTGAATTTAGAATATAACAATACAATAATAAATAAATAATCAATCAATAAAAAAATATTATAAAAAAATCTTTATCAAAATATTTTTTTCTTTCTATTTTTTTTTTCATTAATGAACTTTCCAGAGCCTTAAAGAGTTATTTCCAATAACGAAACACAGTAGAAATGCAACGAAAAGTCAAAAAATTAATGTATTAAAGGTTAAGAAACGTGATTTTTTTATTATTTTTTCCTACAAATATACGAACAAAGTATTAAAAAATTACTCATAATTTATATATGCGTAAATTATAACCGGTCATGTTTATAATAAAATATGTACTTTATCATCATAATATAATAAATAATATTATAAAAATAAATAAAATAATTTCAATTTTAATGTTTTATAAAATAACTTATTTTAATGTTTAATAATTAATTTTGTAATAAAATAAATAAATCTAATTACTTAAAATTTAAATTAATTTCATTACATATTTTTAAATTGATGTAATATATAATAATTAAGTTATATGGAACACACTCATACATATATAGGATTACGTGAGAAGCTGATTTAGCTTGAGGTGGGGATTACATCAAATATCCATAGTTGTTTTTTGCTTATTATAAATGCATTCCATTTACTTTCTGCAATTTGATTGACAGTGAAGGTGACGAACTGATTAAACTTGATAACAGAAACTGATTAACTTGGTAAATTTGAACTTCATCTGATGCGATATCTTTACGCCACTGTCCTCTTTGAGAGGATCTCCAAATCGAAATTCCTTTTGCATCAGCATCTTTTCATATTATAGTATTATTATTATTTTCGTATTTTGTTGGATTTTACTTTGTATGTCATGTCATGTAGTTGTTGTTAACTAGACAAGTGTGTTATTACGTCAAGCATCAACAGTTATAGTAATAGGTTGTGCTGTTTCTTCAGTTTTCCCTGCTAAGACATTGATATATGGGTGCAGAGGCATGTACTCTCTTTCCCACTTTTATTTCAACTGCATAATTCTTCTTTACTGTTTATGCCACCTTCTGTAAGGAAGTCCAGAAATAAACTAATTAAATTCTTATGATTAATATATTATATTTGAAACTTTAATTATAGTACGATCTTACTCATATATTATCAATGTCAACCTATGTAAAAGGAGAAATGAATACCCATGGTTAAACGTGTAAAATTTGTCAATGAGATTTTATATGGAAAAACAAAGAAAAAAATATGTTTTATTTAGTTGAAGAAAAAATAATAAAATAAGAAATGTCTCCTTATTTTGATCACTTTCCTCCTTCCCAACTAAACAGAAGCTAAAGATGTCTTATATCTATAAAATCTCTGTGGAATAGCCAAGCTTTAGTAGTGACAGAGAATATTAACACGCATAAAGCTGATGTTTTATGAGAAAACAACGTAAAGCTACTCCTTAATAAAATTTGTATATTGTTCAAAGGCGTGTGAAGAGATAAGGGAAACTAGTAGACAATAACAAGGAAAAAGAAAAAGAAAATAAGAATTTTGTATTATTGATTATTGAAGAAAGGGTACAACCAAAAATGTCTAGATATAGACAAACAGAAAAGAGAAAACTGATAAAATGCTAAGCAAAAAAGAAGACGTTGAACCGATGAGGGAAGGTGCTAAACGGAAGGAAAACTCGCTGAATGAAAGAACAGCATAGTAGATATATTACGACTTCGTCACCCCCTCAAGCTGGAAATAGATATTTTTCATTCCCAGGTAGCGGTAGGTTAATGGAGGTAAAGGTTTGGTGAAGATATCAACAGTCTGTTCAATAGAAGAAATTGGAGAAGTTTGAGAAGTCCCTTTTGATTTTCCTCACAGATGATAAGGCAATGAATGTTGATATGTTTTGTATGTTCGTGGAAGACAGGATTATAAGCAATGGATTGATTGTCGTACTATAGCAGAGCAGGTAGAATGAAATGAATCTCAGGATCTTGAAGGATGTATGTGATCTTAGGATAATCTTAAAATTTAGGGGTTTATTAAAAATTTTGTTTATATATTATTTGATAGATATATAAGAGGGATACATAGTTTTTGATTTTTCATTTATTTAGATACAATATTATATTATTTTGTTGATATAAGGTAGAGATAGATTAAATAGATTTTATTTTGAGTTTATTAATATTTTATTGTCAGTTTTTATTATTTGTATTTGGCTTAAGGTTCTGTTTGCACCTATTTAAAGATTTAATGAAAAAAATCCCATTAAATAGAAGAGTTAAATTATTTGTTTAGATCATCTTTTTTTTTTTTTACAAAGTGGTATAAGAGCTTTGAATACCGAGAGAAAGAGAGAGGGGAGAGTCAAACACAATGAGGGAAAATTGAGTGCTTATTTATTATTATTTTTTTGAGTGAGAGAGATGACAATATATTGTCAATAGTATGAGTGTGTCACAATTGACGAGAAAAACAAATTATGATAATTGGTGCCTACAAATGAAGGCGTTATTGAGATCCCAAGACATTTGGGATATGGTGGAAGACGGGTATGTAGAACCTAAGGATGAACATCAGACGATGACACACATGACAACATTGAAGAAAACACATGCAAGAGATGGGTCGACATTGTATTTTCTCTACAATGTAGTAGATGAGTCGGGATTCGAAAAAATAGCCAATGCCGCATCAACAAAGGAAGCTTGAGAAATATTGAAGTTGCATATAAAGGTGACAATCGTGTCAGACAAGTCCAGATACAATATCTCAGAGGGGAGTTTGAACAGTTAAAGATAGAGCCCAAAAAGAATATAATCGAGTACATCACTCGGGTGGAGAAGGTAGTCAACCAACTTGGCAGGAATGGAAAACAAATGCCACCTAGTTGGGTTGTGGAAAAAATCTTTGAGATCCCTCACAAAAGATTTCGAAAGTATCGTGTGTGCCATTGAAGAATTGATGGACTTGTCAATTCTCACGGTGAATGAACTTGTTGGGTCATTAGAAGCCCACGAATAAAGGACAGAGTTGGGATTATCAGGTTGAACCTTTTGATCAAGCACTGCAGGCAAAATTTGACTCAAATGAAACTCGTATTACTTAGAGCCGAGGTCTTGAAGGCAGAGGACGAGGAAGCCAAGGACGAGGTGGACGTGGCTGAGGTAATTTTGAGAATGATAGTAAAGAACAAACCGGTCAACAAAATTGGTGTGACGGGGGACAAGGGAAAGCCGAAGGAGATCGGTCAGGAGTAGAGTGTTTTAAGTGTGGCAACTATGGTCACTATGCAAACAAATGTAGATTGAGGAAGTACTATAATTGTGGTAAGTCCAGTCACATTGCTAAATTTTGTCATGCTGAGAAGAAAAGTAAGAGAAACCTTCTTACGGAAGAAGAAGATGAAGAAGAGTGTGAAATCTTGTTGATGGCAAAGAGCTTGGATGCAATAGACATGGAGAGCTCGGTTCCAACAATGGATGAAGTGACCTCGATAAACTCCCCCAAACTTGAATTATTTCATGTCCTCATGAAATCACAATACAGACACAACCATAAACATCTGACATTTTAATAAAATGACCTTGCACATAAGAAAAATTCACATGCATTTCCAAAGATTTCAAACAAATATGACATGGTGCATTCGTCACCCAAAAGTTCACCTATGCATAGAATATGAACAACCGGATCAAAATTTAACATCCTCACCAATTAAGTGTTTGTCCTCACATGATAGTAGATTTTTCATAGAACTTCATCAGCTTTTGCACTTCATCTAATTCACATACTTCACACACCATTGGTTAAGTCAAAAGGTCTTTTCAGGTTAAAGCTTGGCTTGACTAGAAAAAGAATCATAGTTTTTCCTGGATTCAAAGTCACCTCTTAAGAAGAGAACACAAAGTACATGCTTCAATTCTCAATTCAATCATCAAATCCCAATATATATCACTCATTCCATACGATTTTCTTTCACAGCTCAACCTTCTTTTTCAATTCAAGCACCCTTTTGATCAACTTTTTTTTTTATATGAACATCTTTTCTTCCCTTAGACTTAAATTCAACCTTACCCTCTTTTAAAGCATAATACATGTTCTCTTCTAGGGTGTAAGGTAGGATAACATATAATAGGCTCAAGGTGGAAGAAAGAAATCAAGGTTCAAAAGGGTTCACAAATATATCATATATGATGTACCAAGGTTGGCTATTTGGCCAAGAAGCTATACAATCAATAAGAAATTACCTTTCTCATTCTTAACCAAAAAGTGTGTGTATGTCTGTAGAATCACAATCATGCAAAAATCAATTCCATATCCAGACAAACTCAAAGTATCTCTCAATCTCAACTATGCGCTCAACACTCAACAAATCTGGTCATTGTTCATACTTACACACAATATTAAAAATATGAAGCACATTGCAACCACAACCATATATGTTATCATCTTTAAGAATCACATCAACTTAATCAAGACAATGCATAAACCATCAAATCAAAAGTCAATTGTCTTTACAACTAACACATAGTTCAAAACATTTTCAAAGTCACAAATAACATAACTAAACAACGAAAAAGTTCTCCATCTATCCAATTATCAGGAACCATCATGCCTAGATTTCCACTAACTTTCCTATTGCTGCTCATCATCCTCATCATCATCAGCATCATCAGCTTCCACGTCGGTACTCCCCCACCTGGACTTAGGCCTACCCTTAGGCCGTAGAAGGCTTGCTGCAAACACAAAGGAGGATCTATGCTGATCATAGTTTAAAACAAGGTCTTCTTCTTGTGCCTTAGCAGGTTGTGACCGTGAAGAAGATCCTGGGTGGTCTTAGGAGAAGTCATTTGCATAATATTAGTTAAGCACAAAAGAACATTGAACAAATGGTGAGAATTGCACAAAATTAGAAATTGTGCGGTCGCTGAGCGAATAAGGTGACTAAGAGAACCAAAGTTGTAATGAGAAATTCATTGAGCGATTTTTTTTTGTGCTTTATTTGCTAAGCGTGCGCTAAGCGAATAAAAGGACAATTTTTTTAATTTTTGTTTTAAAAAACATATTTGTCTTTATTCGCTAAGCGCATCAGATATATACGCTAAGCGAATAAAACTACAAAAATATTTACTCTTGATTAACTCATCTCACAAATTCGTTTAGCAAATAAACTCTTTTTCCACAATATTCGCTCAGCGTGCAAATCTCGCTGAGCGAATAAATTGCTCAATTTCTTTCACAATATTCACAAACATATTCCTTAAGCACGCCGCAAATGTGCGCTGAGCGAATAAAAAGCACAATACAACACTAACGAACACAGAACTTCAAAAAACACATTAGTCCAATTTTTTTAAAAACTAAGATTTGAGAATTGAAAATTGAAAAACCTAAAGATAAAAATAAAAGTAACATATAGATAAGTAAAATAGAAAAATGAAAAACACAAACAAAGAGACAAGGAAAAACCAAAAATTGTAGAACGTGAGCACACCAACCAAACAATAGTTCCAATATACAGAATGATTGAAATGGATTTCTTAAATAACCTCAATCAGATCCCTCTTGTTGCAAGATCACTTAGTACTCCCCTAAGGTGATAAATACTACTTTCCCTGTTCTCTAAGGTAAAAACACTAAGATCCCTCTTGTTGCGCCTATCTAAGTTTGACATACCTCACCTAATCTCTTGGCCTAAGAATGTATCAAAACTTTCATTAAGAGTCAGAACAATGAGGGTCAAACTCACAATCCCATCCCTGGTTATTTGTAAAATTTGGGTTGATTTAACTAGTTCAGCTGCTGAAATTCCATCCCTAGGATCTTCCAACAACTAGATCATGCTCTAAGACAGACCTCGAGACAAGCATTAAGTTCAAACTAAATCAATGGAAAGTCTTACCCAAATTGCCTTGTGTTGAAACACAAGTCCCCGACAATGGCGCCAAAAACTTGTTGACTACAAAACCAACGGCAAGTGCACCGTTCCCAGCATAGCAAGTGATAAATATCGTTCTCTCCCAAAGGACTTGTGCAACACATGACAATTCTTCCTTTTACAACTCAATTAGACATCAAAATACACAAAACAACACAATAAACGTTTTTTGGTATTAAACAGTTGGTTTGCCGGGAATTTATATTTAAAAGAAACTTCGTTGGAATTGGGTTTCATGAATCATATAAATATAAAACTCTGTTAAATATTTCATTATTTCATTCAAGCATTCACATCAAGGCATACTAGTCCTAATCCCTTAGCAACTAGCTCTAAATTAATATATCAAACTACTAATCCCTTAGTCAATTTAATATACAATTTGCATTAAGTCTGATCATAAGAATGACCAATTTATTGAGTCTATCCCTAGATCCCAAATCACTTAGGTGTTCTATCTATGTCCTTGTTCAAAGTTACTTTCTAGTAATCAGAGACATTCAAATAACATTATATTTCCATACAATGATAGTAAATTCAAGAAAGAGCACATGAACGAACAATGATATATTGAACAGAAAAATTACATCACAGTGAGTTCATTACACCCAATCCCAATGAAAGAGAAATTTAACTACTCCTAGTCATCTAGAACATACACATTTGAAGCAATCCCTTGCAAAAATGGTGTCTTGATAACTTGAAGTAGTCTCCTGAAGTTCTTGAGTTGTTTTCGTTTCTTTCCTCTGTCTGGAATTTCTGTCCAGGGTTCGATCTTTCTGTCTATTTCCCACTTTAAAAGCAAAAAAAAAATAACTAATTCACTAAGTGCAAAGATCCCATGCGCTAAGCGAATATTCAACTGCAATTCTTTAACTGGCGTTTATTCGCTCAGCGGATTGTTCTGATGCGCTGAGCGAATAAAACTCTTTTTAGCTGAGTGATTTAATTCTGGCTTAGCGAGAAACACCTGATAGCACTCCATTGATGTATAAGTTCCTGTACAATTGCTTAAACAACTTTCTTACTTCCTATTACAACTTTTCAATGAGGAAAACACATTATTTCATGAATAAATATAAATTTGAGCTAATTAATAAGTCTGAAAACATGTTTTTTTTCATATTTATCAAAATGGAGCAGCAAACGTGAAGATGGAAAACCTAGAGAAGAAACTCAGACAAAAAGATGAAGAGATTCAGTGGGAAGAGAGACTTCTAGATGAAGCCAATGAGAATATGAATAAATAGAGGGTTGGGCTTGAGGAGTTGAAGAAGGAAACTCTTGACAAGAAGTTGGAAACATCTAGTGTTCTTGAACTAGGTGAAAACAAGAAAGAGGAAGATGAAAATGTTGAGAAGAATCAGGGTGTGAGAAGTTCTATACTGTGATGGCAAAAAATATGATAAGTATGACTTCAGATGAGATGAAGAAGTTGACAAATGTTGTTGAGAGGTCAGCCAAGATTATTGAGAAATCACCTAAGGTTAGAAATAAGTTGGTCAAACTTATTGAGAAGTTAAATATAACAAAGTTGACAAAAGCATTAAAAAGGTCAACCAAGAAAAAAAAACAAGAAGGTAGTAAGGAAAAAGAAGAAGTCAAATATGATTGAAAAAAGCAAGCCCAGTATGGGATGATGCACATGGAAAGTCGAATGAAGGAAGAAAAAAATTGAAGTTTATGGGAGAGTTTTGTTAGGAAAAACTTAAATTTTAGGAGTTTATTAATAATTTTGTTTAAATCTTATTTTATTAGTTTTGGGTCTAGTAATATTTAGTTTGATTTTGATAGAGATCAAAGAGCGATAAGTAGTTTTGATTTCCATTTATTTAGGTGAAATATTATTTTATTTTGTTGATATAAGATATAGATAAATTAAGTAGATTTTATTTTGAGTGTGTTGATATTTTATTGTCAGTTTTTATTATTTGTATTTGGCCCAATACCCTATTTGCACCTATTTAAAGGTTCAATGGAAAAAATCCCAGTGAATTAAAGAGTCAAATTATTTGTGTGGGTCACATTTTTTTTTAGCACGTGAGTCATTGGATTTCGCAAGTGGTGAAAGTTAGAGTGTGGTATTTTGCCTCTAAGGAACTGCGAGAGAAGGACTGCTACCTTTTTTTATTTCCAAGAGATGAAGGAGTTGCCAAGGTATATGGAAAATCCAATTATAGAGCATCAAGTGTCAAGACATAAGGCCTCGTCAAAGTCATTATAACTTTCTAGTTGATGAATATTAGATGTTTTGAAGAAAAAAAATGCCATGACTGAGATTGCCTTTCAAGTAGCGAAGGACACAATGTGCAACTTGTTAGTGTAAATCAATTGGTGCTTAGATGAATTGGCTGAGATGGTTGACAACAAAAGTAATGTCGAGACAAGTGTTGGTTAAATAAATTAAGCGACCAATGATGCGTTTGTAAAAGGCTGATTATTCTTCATTGATGAATTATCCTTGAAGATGGAGCTTGGATGTGCGTGATATATGAGTGGGCATGGGAGCACAATCTAATAAGCCAGTTTTGTGGAGGAGACCAATAGTATATTTACGTTAGCCGTCACCCCATAGATCTTGTCTCCCTTCCCACGTCGTTGCCGTTGTCGTCGCTCTCGTTGCCTCCACCTCCTCTTGCGTCATTGCTGTCGCTGCACGTTTCTCATGTCGTCGTTACTCGCATCGCATCAGCATTCACATCGCATAGGCCCTGCTCGCGTCGCACCGCCACTCGCATTGCATCTCCGTTGCTAGCGTCGTTTCTACTCAGGTTGTCGTTGCCGCCACGTTGTCGTTGCCACCATTGCCTTTCTTGCACTATCGCAAATGCCTCGTGTTGTGTTGTCCTCGATGTATAATTGAAAAAAATTGGTCTTGGTTTGTAAGGATTAAGAATTAGGATTTTTGTTTTGTTTTTAGGGTTTTAGATTTTAATATTGATGTTATAGTGATTTTAGGATTAAGAATTTTTAGTGTTTTTTTGGAGTGATTAACCACTCCAATTTCTTTTCCCTCTTTCTGATTTGTATTATGTTATGTAAAGAATGTGATTGGATTAACAAATACTTGGTGTATTTCTTTGGTTGTGAATAAGAATTGAATTAAGGGAATGATTGTTTGTATTATGTTCCAATTTCATCTTTATTGTATATGGAAACTTATATAAGAAAGATGAAATTTCTGGTGATTGATTGAGGTGCCAATGGAATATATGATTGGATTTGCAATTTTTGATGAAAATTTGTTGGATAACAATTGAATTAAATTTTAAGTTTGCTGAATCTAAATTTGTTGTAAAACAGATTTAAAAAGTCCAAAATAACAAACTTAAAAAGTCCAAAATAACATACTAAAAAAGCTTATTTTGTACTGGTGTAATAAACATAAAGTAGTAAAGATATCAATGAACTCTAACCCTTCAAATTCTATGTATCCTTTTTTGACAAGGCGAGTCATGTATCTCTCGATGGAGCCATATGAGTTTAATTTCATTTTGTAGATTGATAACAGTTGATTTTACGTTTTTTTTTATGTATGCTTTGTTAAATAAATCAATTTCTTCATAACTTTTACCTTCTTTGGATTAGAAGTTTAATGTATTTTTATGTTCGCTTGTGTTTTAGTTCTTTTAACCTTATTTACCTCTAATATCGATTTTGAGTATGTAAATAAGTAATAGGAAATACCTTTGGTAGAGGAAAGCAAGCTGGAAACGAAGGATAATCTCGCTGAATCAAGTAAAACGCCAGTGGTTATTTTCGAGTTATGACAACAATTTCAGAACTGATACATATCAAGACGAGATAAAAGAGGAGGAAGGTGGGGGTATTTTCGATTATAAGAAAACTAAAACAATAAAAAAAAGTTAAAAAAAAAATAATTTTGGGTTTATGGTGCAGTTCTAATAGCAACTGCTACCATAATCCCTATCAGATTTTAAATTATTATTCAATTTTCAAACTGTATGGCAATGATTAGACCTATTTCTGCTTCATTTTCTATGTAAACGTTGTCATAAGTCTAATTTTACTTAAAATATTTTTTAATGTAAAGGTTTATGGCCTCAGTTTGAGCTAAACTGAGGCCATATGCTCATTTTTTTCTAAGTTTTTACCACAACCGTTTTTTAAAGTCAAATTTTTTTAAATGTGGTTCTATTTCGGTGACATCCTACATCACATAAATCATAGAAAAAGACCTGCATATTAATATATAAAATACGTACATCACAAATACATACCATAATATATTTTTCAATAAAATAGATATGGTTATTTGTTATAACCATATATATTTCATAGAAACTCAATTGTTTTCATATTCTAATGTATATAATAATGTAACCTAACACCTACATACTATTGTACAAATATATGATATATTTTGCAATGGTTTTCTTTGTGAAATTAATGAACATGTCAAGAAGTGAACAAGAGTCTTGAATTTCTGCATAGATGATGAAGGTTGAAAAACAGTTATTTTCATGTCATTTTAGACCAAATTACTCCCTTTACTACTTAGAATGAGCTTAGAATCAAGCAAAACTCAATAAATGAGTCTGTAGAGAGTCAAAAGTTGTTTTTAGCGATATTATGCTTGTTTTGCACTGTTTTGTAGCATTTTTAAGAAAGTGAAGAATGGAGTTGAAGATAAAGGTCGTTGACTCGAGAAAAGAGAAGAAAATTGAAGAATTGAAGAGTCGACGCATCGCCCGACGACAAATTCCACCGCCGGGCGGTCCAGGGCGAGGAGTAGGCACCTGGCGTTGGCGCTGGGCGGATTTGCGATTAGAGGGAAACCTCCGGGCGGTAGACCCCTACCGCCGGGCGGTAGTGCGATTTGTGGGAAACCGCCGGCCGCCACACTTGTTCCGCCGGGCGGTTGTCTGCTGGGCTTGGGTCTGTTTCCTGTTGCGCTCCTCACCTATAAATAGCCCTATTGCGAGTTTAGATGCATTCTTTTGACAGAAGGGGGCGGCCAGACCTAATTTCACTCTCTAGAGAGGATCTTTTGGATGCTTAGGCTCTTTTTCATCTTTTCTAGGGTTTGCTTTTTCATTCTTCATCCATTTTTCATCTAGTTTCACCATGTCAATGGTGAACTAAACCCTATTGTTGTTGGGGGAAACAATGTAATCTTTTGATACTCTCTTTTATTGAAACTCTTGTTTATTTATATGGTTTCCATATGCTTTGATTGTTAATTGTTGGGTTCTCATCTGTGCTTAATGCTTTTATCGTTTAACTCATTCGATAACTGTTGTTTGTCTTTATTGATACGGGGACGTACAATAATGTCATGAACTGGTGAGTAATTCCTTGATTAAGCAATACCACCTAGGGATAGGGGTAGGACGATCAATTGCTTTTAACTTCTGCTCTATAATGCTTTATTAATTGCTAGGGGAGGCTAGGGATAACAAACCAGTAATTAGTAATAGGCTCTTTTCACCGAGAGATTGGGTTAAGGGTAGGTTAAGAAAGTTGCATGACAATTAATCAATCAAACTAATAATTCAAGAGGAGTAAATAAGAGAGAGCGGATAAGATGAAATTGTAAACCCCCAACAACTTCATTCATCCATTGTTTTCTTCTTGCCAATTGAATCAATCTCTTTTGCATGTTCATATTTTATTCTTAAACTCAACTAATTAATTTTTCTTTTCAAGTCTTACGATTTTAATTCACGCGAACGATAAGGCCTTTCGAGTCTCTTGGGAAAACGATACTTGGACTTACCATTTATTATTACTTGATACGATTTGGTACGTTTGTCAATCCGTTAACAATAGAACAAAATAAATTCTATTAGTATACATGATTTTCAAGTGATGGACAATTTTTTTTTTCATTAAATGCAAATATTACCGTTTTCCAACTACGTGTAATACGGACACGAATTATTGACGCCATTCAATTCATTACATAGTAATTGCACTCATATGAGTTGGTTTGTCTATTATACTAAAATATATCATCACAATAATAATTAATTAAAAAATATAGATGGAATAAAACAATTATAAGAAAATATAGACCAAAATATTGAATCTTGAGGGCTAACCATCCAAGTTTTGTAGCATTATAGCAATTGATTTTTCTAACAACATCATATGTGCCGCAAATGAAATATGAAAAAAATGAGAATGTTTTAGGATACACTTATATAACAAATAAAGTTCATAAAATTGAGGTTCTTACCAATCTACTACTTGTTTGAGATGTTTGGGAGGAAACTTGTGCAATAAAGAGAACCACACAACAAAGTTGTCCGGTAGGAAAACCAAAAATAGCTACCAATTAATGTCGCCTGGAATAGATAATAACTTAATAATTATGTCTTAAAATAACAGATGAAACTTTCAAGTTAACAAAACAAGTAATTGCCAATGTCGCTTGGCATAATCTCTCTACAAGGGAAATGTCAGGATCCTATGATATCGATTTTGAGGAGAACTGATGTCATAAGTTTTGATTAATCTATACTAAATTGAAAAGTTTAAATTTTGTGGTTATGTGACCCGTCTTTAAACTTTGGTTGTTTACTAACATATGTCAAAAGTTTTTTTTACTAATCAAGACTTATATATTTGCGAAAATTGCAAAAATATCATCGTATCATTTTATACTTCGTTTTGTTCGAAACTAAAGCTTAATAGGTTAGTTAGAAATCATATTTTGTACTAATGAAAACACGTTGAATAGAAAAACATATATTGAGACTTCTATATATATATATATTATTATAATTATTATGTGTGTATGTATGTAGAAACTTATGAGTGATGGAGTCCTTCCTTGTTGGTTTCATGTCATGCATGCAGATAGTGAATTGAAACTATCAATCTATAGTAATTTGTAATATCCCCATGGTTAACAGTTTAAGCTTCAAAAATAGCATGTAATGCATAGATATATGAGCTGGAGAAACAAAACAAGTTTGAAATGACAACAAATAAAATATATTCAATTTCAGAATCTAAGGTACAGTTCTACGACAAGATATAACTTTGGAATTGGATACAACTTATAAAAACAATGGATTCTCTGCTACCAAGTTCAAACTACTGGAATCTATGGAGGGTAGAGTGTATATTTATAGGAACCTCAAGATTTTGAAAATACAATATTGGCAGTAAAATTATTATCTATTATTAGTTTTTATACCCAATCTTTCTTTGTATTTTCTACTGTTTAAATTAGAGAATCTAACTAGAATTTTGTTTAACCAATTTATGAATTAGTATTATTTAGATAGCTAAATATTATATCACTGAATTATATGTCAAATTTTGTCGTTGACCATTTTATGAATTAGTATTATTTAGGTTGTTATATTATTGGGCTGAAATATGTCAATTTTATCGTTGACTATTTTTTAGGTAGTTATGATCAAAGAACAACTTTGTCTCACTTTCATAGTTTTCCACAATATTTTTCTAAGGAATTATTTCAACAGCAAAAAGAATTCGACGTTTCCTTAATATAATCATACCAATTGATACAAAATATGTTGCAATTTTGTCTCTTTTTGATGAATATTATCTAGCTTTTTATAAAAAAAAATTATTATTTGGTATAGAGGCATTACAACTTTGTTTTATACGATACCAGATACCAAATTTTCATGGCTAGGATTTTGACCAAAATTAAGAAAAATAATTTAGGATTATTTTATCATGTAATGCCATCCACCATGTGCCAACCGAGCAATCGAAGATATATATGTTTGATCTCAAATATTAACCTACTTGTGTCATATTGCTTTATCTTTTGTTTGTTTCAAGGAGTAAATTTGAAGAAGATGAAAATAAAAAGAGAAAAAAAAGAAAGAAAAGTAAGATCATTTAAATAGGAAGAAACAAAATAAATGAAAAAGTGAAGGAACATAAAAAAAAATTGTAAAAATTTGTAAGGGATTTAATACATATAATAATTTTAAGAAAATTTATAAAATAACTAAATTATTCATAACTGTTTCTAATATTTTTATTAATATTTAATTTACATATGTTATTATTATTAATTATTTCTATTTATTATTATTATATTATAATATTATATAATAAGTATCGATAAAAGATTATGTTATATGAAGTGAATTATCAATGTTTTCATAATCAATTATATAAGAAAAAATGAGAAGTAATTTCCTTCCTTCCAACTTGATTTCATCCACAACTTTCATTACATATCAACATATACAAACAATAATTTTTTTGGTTATTATTTTATATGTACAAAACTACTTTAATATAAATAAAGCCTTAATATTTTTAAGAGAAGTCAAAGTTTAATTACAAGTTTGTTGTGCAATACAAAATTAAATACATTAATTAGAAAACATACTTATCATTAAGTAAATATTCTAAATTTATATTTGATTTTTTAATAATTTTTTTAGAAATAATAGCAAATGATGTGACACCCGGACACTGACGAGGGCGGGGAGTGATCGCCGGTGCAAGAGGCATGGTGCAGGGGGCACGGACAACGGCTCCTGGCAGGCTTCGAGTGGAAGGGGCACATGGACGAATCGTACATACACCGGAATGAGAGGGATCTGGAGACTGTATAGGTATGAGACTATACAGTTGAAGGATAGCTTAAAGGAATTGATTTGGCTACTCATATCACCAAAATGCATTTACTTTTCGGTAGCCTAACCCATAAGAACTTCATGGTTAAACGTGCTTAGCCTAGAGTAATTATGGGATGGGTGACCTTCGTGTTGATTTGTGGGGGCAGTCAACAAAGTTGCCGGGACGTTACAAATGGTAATATCAAAATATTATATACAATGTTGCTATTATTTTATCATAATTATTTGCCCTAATTGCTTCATGACCCAAAAACTTTTTTTTATTAATTTAGACCCTGCGTTTTAACTAAAAACATATTTACAAAAGGAAGTCAATACAAAATTTTACTTAGTTAAAATATTTCTCAATTGATAATTACATTAAATATAATTTTGATGAAACAATTGAACAGCTACATGTTATCCACAACAGAACCGACCAACTAATTTACAAGTATTAATTAAAAATATTTAAAAATATGTCTTTAAGTAAACATTGATCATATATCTATGCTTACTATTAGATAAAAATATTAAACCACATAAATTCATTTTAAAGGCCTGCTTTTTTATAGGTTTATATTTAAAAAATATGGATATTATTATTCTTAAATTCTATAATGTAGCAATTGACCAACATTTTAATTTTAAAAGTTAAATAAAAATTCTGTGCACTATAATTAAAATCTTGGGTCATCTACATATACTCAGAGTAACAGAATGCTAACTGTTTTCAGGCTAAGTATAATTATCAACTTTGACACACTTATTATTTACAAATGTACTTTACACACTCAATATTCGAAGCTTTTACATTTACATTTTTATGTGATTTTTTTTTAAATTCTAAAGAAAAAAACAAAAAAAAGAAGAAAAGAAATATATTTATTTCAAAATTTTAAAAACAATTGATGAAGAAACTCCTATAAGAATTAGAAATTTTAATAATGTTGTGGATATATATCATTAATACTTAGAACATCTCACTAAATATCAAATCAAATTATATAAATAAAAAACAAATGAGTAGTAAAAAAGAATTTTTTTTAAGGTTAATTGAATATTAAAATTAATTTTTTCTTTGAAAAATACACATTATAGTTAAAGATTAAATTCATAAATACATGGCTCAGTAAACTATTAACAGAATGTATTGAACTTAAATAAAAACACTTTATTTAAAATAAAAACATTTTTTCTTATTATATTAAAAAATTATATTAATACTTAATGTATTGAACTAATATTTACTGAAAATAAATTAAAACCTAACAAGATAACTCTATAATCTATACATTCGTAAAAAAGGTGATTGATAGTATTATATATATCATTTAATAAGAAGGTCTTAACTGAGGAAGTTGTTCTTCGCATACCACATTGAAATTTGATTTTATTTTAGGAGAA
Source organism: Vigna radiata var. radiata (assembly GCF_000741045.1). Lineage (NCBI taxonomy): Eukaryota > Viridiplantae > Streptophyta > Magnoliopsida > Fabales > Fabaceae > Vigna > Vigna radiata. The sequence continues at coordinate 14,089,952 of NC_028355.1, forward strand.
AATTGAATAGATTTAAGTCACAAAGACAATAAGTATAATTTGGAGGATTAGGTTGCATAATGATGAGCATAAGAGATAGAGAACATTATAGAATATGTGTCACTAGATTAAAAAAAAAACATTTGTTTAATTTGGGGCACGTGTCCCTGTCTTCGTGGAAAGCCACGCTCAGCCGTAATACATATATATCCTGTAAAAAAAACAACATAAATCAGTCAACAGATGCTTCTCATTGTCTTCTTTTACGTAACCTGCACAATAATAACCCAATAGGAGTTCCTCACATCAGCGTTGAACAGCACCAACACTATTTATTTGCAGAATTCTTGAAGAGGAAAACAATTGTTCTAAAGCAGCCATAGTTATATTTATCGAGATAATATATATAGTAACACTATGATAATTAAGTCAAATTTAATAATTCAGCTAAATAGTACTGTCTAAGCCTTAAAAGTTTTCATTTAACGTTCTTTTGAAAAATAAAAAACATAAATAGCATCTTTTACCTTAATAAAATATTTATGACATTTTCTATTGTACCCTTTTTTTTTTCATGTCACCATAAATGCATAAAAATTGAAAAGAAAAAAAGTAATTATTGTGAATAACTAATGTTTGAAGTAATTATTATGTGAATCTGGTTCATCATGAGTTTGAATTAGGTTGGGTCTGAAAAAAAATATAATTTTTGAAGTGGATTAGTTTTCAACTCGGCTCACTTAGAACTCGACTCATTTAGAACTCGACTCACTTAGAACTCGACTCGTTCGGGTTGAATCCATGGTGAGCTGGGTTGACTCACCAACCCACCTAAGTTAATTTAATTATTTATTATTTTATATTTCAATATTATTAGTTAGCATTTTTTATTATATTGTAGATGGGGATGAAAACAAGATGTTTCAAGAGAGAAAAATATTATAGATTTATCTACTCCAAACTCTAATATTATAAATGGACAAGTGATACAAAAATTATCAATATTAAAATCTTATTTGTTCTCTTTTTGTGCTTGTTTTTGGATTACGCTTGGATTGTATGATTTTTTTTATTATTTTGAATTGTCCTTAAAGTTTAACATCATTTTAGAATGAAATTTATTTAGATTTAAATTTAAAAAATTATATATTTTTATTTTAAAAAAACTTGTAATTAAGTGAACTGGTAAACCAATCCATTTAACCCATTAACCCGTGGTAGATCGAGTCGGGTTCGAATTTTTTCAGTTCACTAATAAGTGAGTTAAATTGGATTAACTCACTAAGTGATCAATCCGTAATAACTGGATCGGGTCAAGTCAAATTACCCGTTTTGAGAGCTCTAAAAGGTGTGAGAAATAGCGTATCATAATGGATTTTGGTTTAGGAAACTGTTGTTTACTTAAAAATGAGATTGGAGTTAATAGGGAGGGAGAGAATTGAAAAGATTATGAATTTTGGTTTCCACAACATGTGAGACAATCAGCTATCACTTGGAGACAAAAACAGTGTTCTATGTACATAATATAATTAATTTTAAATAAATTAATTTACCTCATTATTTTGTTTTATGACTATGAACATTTTTATAAATTAAAAACTAAACTATTCAACTATAATAACAAATATATGCTTAAAAGAATATTAGTACAATTTATTTTTTTTAATTTTACTTAAAATTATATACATTATAGTTTAATCATTCTAAAAAGTCCTTATTTCTTATTGGAAATTATATATTAGTTTCTTATTCTCTTTCTTCTAATTGGATCTCTAATTTAAAAAAAAAATGTAATGCGTATATCTTGTCAGTAAATTGATTAAAGTGTGTTAAAAAAACACTAACTCGTAACATGATTTTGTGAACTTTTCAAATGACATAACTTAATAAATAAGTTAGTGACGTGAAATTCCGTTTTTCTTAAATAAAAAATTGGAAAAAATACATTGAATATTCATCTTGCGAACCATTACGAAATCTTTGCAAAGTCTTAACTTTAGAAATCACCAGTTGGTCAGTTAAGTCTTTTCTAGTGTATCGTGAGTTTTGAACATGGCTAAACAATTGGAAAATCCCAATTTCTATACAAAACCCTAAAATCGAAAATCCTCAATTTCTTTCTTCCTTCCTTTTGCAATAGTGGAACAAACCAACTATTCGTTTTGCAACGATGGTTCACGTCCTTGTTGTTGGCCTATGTTATACAATCAGGTATACTAAATGTTTATGATTTTAATGTTTTGAGCCTTATGGATCTGTGAGTGCTAGTGGTGATTAGATTTGGTGTGATGGTGGATTCTAATATCGTGTTTTAGAGCTTCGTGGTGGTTTGGTGTTGGCGAGAGTGAGGTTTATGGAAGTGAGGTTCTATAGTAAATCTTTGAATTAGGGCTCACAATGGTGCAGAGTGGTTCATGGTTGCTCGTTCTTGCATGTTGCTCGAGGCTCTATGGTGGTGAAGCAAATGAGTTGTGCAATGGAGGAGATGTAGTTGCTTAAGGTGGTCTATGTCAATGGGTGGTGGTGTTTAGGGTTCTGTTTGAATATTTGTTGTAGATTTGTGACAAAGTGTGGTAGTTCATTCATTTGTGCATCTAGGATGGAGGTGAGGTAGATTTGTAGTTTAGGGCTTACAATATAGGTTGAATAGGATGGCATGCTTATGCATGGAAGTTAACGGTGGTCAATGACATGGTTTGGTGACAGTGTTGCAGTGATTTGGTGGCTAAGGTTTTTAGTGTGAGATTAAAGATGATGGCGTGATAGCATTTGATTGATTTGATTCCATATTATTAATATGTTCACTAAACCACGTCTATTTAAAAAAAAAAAAAAAACTGCATTACTTCAATTATTTAAGACCTAATTAGAAATTTTTTTGAAAAAGTGTAACTTTTAATAAGAAAAAATAGAGATCTCTAAAATGACTAAGATATAACCAATAATATACTTATCGTAGTTTAATGATTTAAAAGAAAAAAAGTATTCTAAATTAAATTAAACTATCAAATACTTAAAAAATTTGAGTTAAATTAAAATATAAATACTAAAGTAAACTAGTTAATTTCAATAGTGAATTGGGTAAACTATTTACAAGTTTAGTTAACTCTTTCTATATTTATTAATAATCTAAACTACTTATTTTTTGCAGAGCTAAAACTAAACCGAAAGATAATTACTATAAGAAACTTATTTCTTTACTAAAATTGTTATCGTCACGAAACTATCTTTTCTTATGCTATGTGGAAACTGATCCCTCCGAAAGTGGTATGCTTGGAAAATATGGAGGAATTTTTGGCTAGCTTTGACTTGGTTAAAGGAAGGCATGCTAGAATTCAGTTACCCTCTTTCTGATTGGGTTATGAACAGAACATGTTTGGAATGCTAAGAAACATGCTTTACTTTTGGAGGATAATGTTGGATGAATGAAACAGTTTTATGGGAAATGGCACATTTGTGAGTGCCTTTAAAGTCTAATATGGACTCATTCTTACTCGAATTATCTATCATGGCTTAAATGTTGCACCGATGTTAGACATTTATAGAATGGTTGATATTTTTTGTAAAATTTGGCTACAAAGCATTAATATGCAACATGACACATAAATGAGTCAGGCAATTCCGTTAGGTGGAGATGAAAGGAAAGCAAAACACATAAGAGAAACACGCAGGGTATTTACAGAAAGAAGGAGGGTATATTTGTCCTGTTGAAAATAACGAATGCCTAGCTGGCTGCTGCTTTTCTACATTCAACAGTTAGCAACGTTCCCTAGGCAAAGCCGCCTGATTAATTACTCAAACCCAGACATCTTTTTCTTTTCTTTTCTTTTCTTTTCAGCCATTTTCATTTAATGACAGTAAATAATATATATATATATATATATATATATATATATATATATATATATTTAAAAATGAAAAAAGAAAAAAAAAAAAAAAAAAAGGAGAGCAGGAGTATGCATGATGTACACACACAACACACCATCGTTTTCTCTCTCTGATCTCTATCCATCTGGCTTGTGTTATGAGCTGTTGATATGCCTCCACCCCACCAGAAAATACAAAAACCATTGCAACCACCAAAACGCAGAGCAAGGGCAACATAAAAAAGCAAGATAATTCTACACACAATCTCATCACTCATTCACTCTCCATTTCACTTCTTATTGGTAATGTGCAGAGGCTGCGAGTGAGTTTACATTGTAAATGCGTTGATCACGAAACCTCCATCGACAGCACCAGAAAAAATGCGCCAAGAAGTTGTACAGGAGGGCAGGAGCAAAACCCCAGAAGCGGAGAGAGAGATTTACAGGGTAAAAGCCGGGAACCGAAGAGTTACGCCGAGCCAGGAGGAATCGGAAGTAAGTAGCAGGAGGGTGGAGAAGCGGTTGCCCAGCGGTGACGTCTACATGGGGAGCTTCTCGGGCAACGCGCCTAGCGGATCGGGGAAGTATCTGTGGAGAGACGGGTGTATGTACGAGGGTGAGTGGAAGAAAGGGAAGGCGTGCGGGAAGGGGAAGTTTTCCTGGCCTTCGGGAGCCACCTACGAGGGTGAATTCAAATCGGGTCGGATGGAGGGGTTTGGGACCTTTACCGGATCCGAGGGCGAGACGTACTGCGGGTCGTGGAGTTCTGACCGGAAGCAAGGGTACGGGCAGAAGCGTTACGCCAACGGGGACTTCTACGAGGGGTTGTGGAAGCGGAACGTGCAGGAGGGGGAGGGGAGGTACGTGTGGGTAAACGGTAACGAGTACTACGGGGAGTGGAGGAACGGGGTGATTTGTGGGCGGGGTACGCTGATTTGGGCCAATGGGAATCGGTACGAGGGGCAGTGGGAGAACGGGGTTCCCAAGGGTCAAGGGGTTTTCACTTGGCCCGATGGGAGCTGCTATGTTGGGTGCTGGAACAAAGACCTTAAGGTGCACCAGCTTGATGGAACCTTTTACCCCGGGAGTGCTGATAATCTCACTGTCACTATGAGGAAGAGGTCTTCCGTTGACAGTTCCAGAGCAAGTGGGGTCAAGAGTTTTCCCCGGATTTGCATCTGGGAATCCGAGGGTGACGCGGGGGATATAACCTGTGATATCATCGATAATGTGTCCTTGTTATATCGGGATGGGAGAGAATCCGGGTCGGATCGGGGACTTGTTAAGCCGTTTCGACGGAATCCTTGTTGTTTTTCCGGTGAGGTGAAGAGACCTGGCCAGACTATATCAAAGGGGCATAAGAATTATGATCTTATGCTTAAACTGCAACTGGGTATAAGGTTGGTTTTTATTTAACTCTTTTGAGTTTATTCTCTTCATTATTTGTAGTTTATGTTCATGGATTTTGGTTTTTGTGTTGTTTCCTAGGTACTCTGTTGGTAAGGAAGCTTCCATTTCGCGAGGGCTCAAATCGACCGATTTTGAACCTAAGGAGAAGTTCTGGATTAGGTTTCCCTCTGAAGGATCTAAGATTACGCCACCGCACCAATCTGCGGAGTTCCGCTGGAAAGACTACTGCCCTATGGTTTTTAGGTATATCTTTTCGTTTTTTGCTTTATAATTTTATCATTTTTTTATCCTATAGACACAATTGGTTAGATAATATTTTTTTATAACCGTAACACTGCAATGATAATTACATGCTCAATCTTTGGGGAATCCTGTTACAGTTTCATTGCAGCCTTTTCTTTCTGCTTCTTGTTGACTGGATTCTGTTTTTGTATTGCAGACAATTGAGGAAGCTCTTTCAAGTGGACCCTGCGGATTACATGTTGGCCATATGTGGGAATGATGCCCTCAGGGAGCTTTCTTCTCCGGGGAAAAGTGGAAGCTTTTTCTACTTGACACAGGATGACAGGTTTATGATAAAGACGGTGAAGAAATCCGAAGTCAAGGTTAGATGCGTTTGTTTTAGATTCTCTCGTTAAATTTGAATAATCCTTCTATGTTTAATAGCATTCTTAATGGATGTGTTTTTATTTCAAAGGACCCTAGTTTCTGCTCCAAAGCAGTATATAGTTAAATCGCTTTTATCATCATACCATGAGAATTTATTTATCTCTGGAGAGATCCATTTTTGTTTTACTTTTGAAATTTATTCAAATCAGTTATTAATTTTTGTCCTTCTATGAACTTTTCTGCAATTAGAAATCCTTGGCTTGGTTGTCATTTTTATTAATGCATAACTTTAGCGACGATAACATAACTTTCAGGTCCTTCTTCGGATGCTTCGAAGCTATTACCAACATGTTTCTAAATATGAGAACTCGCTTGTTACAAAGTTCTACGGAGTGCACTGTGTCAAGCCAATTGGAGGCCAAAAGGTATATATCTTCAAAGATAAGTTGTTTGCTGTTTGAAGCAGTAGTTCTATGTGCCTGAGTGCCTAATTGTTGTTGTTGAAATCCAGACACGCTTTATTGTGATGGGCAATCTGTTCTGCTCGGAATATCCAATCCATAGACGATTTGACTTGAAAGGATCTTCCCATGGCCGCACAATAGACAAAACCAAGGAGGAAATTGATGAAACCACCACCCTTAAGGACCTCGATCTCAATTTTGTGTTTCGTCTACAAAAAAATTGGTTCCAGGATCTAATCGAGTATGCCGTTTAGTTTTTATTTTCTTTAACACTTTCATGGCTGCTACTTGGCAATGAAACGCCATGCATGTCTGTTTATGTAATCTTATGTCGACATTATGTGCAGACAAATTGAGCGGGACTGTGAGTTCTTGGAAGCTGAGGGAATTATGGATTACAGTCTCTTAGTGGGCATTCATTTTCGTGATGATAATACATATGAAAAAATGGGATTGTCACCGTTCCTTTTGCGCACAGGTATATATCCATATTTCACTTCAGTGCTGATAGTAACTGTGTATGAGTAATTTTGTTGTTCTTGCTTTGCTTCTTTTAGGAAAGTGGGAGGATTCTTATCAGAGTGAAAAGTTCATGCGTGGTTATCGCTTTCTCGAAGCAGAGCTGCAAGATAGGGATTGGGTTAAATCTGGTCGGTATGTGAAAAAAGTGCACTTCCTTTACCCATATTTGTTTTTTTGTTTTTTAGTTGATAGAATAATTGCGCTGTGCTAACATCTGCCTCCAATGTCTTAATGGGTAGGTACAGTGTTTTCCTTGAATCAGTTTTAGTTTTCAGAACCTAGGAATACGCGTGCGTGTATTTTTTACACATTGCCGTCTTACTGTAAAAGTAGATAAGAACTCTTGAATAGTTGTAGACCTGCTGAATTGACGACATTCATGATACATAATAATTGCAACTTTGCAAGTAGTTTGAATCATCGTAGTGTGTAGTTAGGGATAGAGTAGCAGGAAACAGTTGTTTGTGGGGGGGATACATCACACATGTTGGTTGTGGTCCTTAATCTCTTTAAAAACAATTTGGAGTTCTTAATTTAATGTTGGCCCGGTTATTATGTGCTCTGGTCATTGTTGATTTTTCTCCTTGGATATTCTTTCATATTATCTTGTGCATTTTTTGTTTAATTTTCATTCGGTATTTAACTTATGTACTGTACTCCATCCATCTTATACATATATCTCTTCATGTTTCAGGAGATCGTTGATTAGATTAGGAGCAAATATGCCAGTGAGAGCAGAGCGTATGGCTCGGAGGAGTGATTTTGATCAATACACCCCTTGTTGCAGTGGTGAAACTTACGACGTTGTTTTATATTTTGGGATTATTGACATTCTGCAAGGTTATGATATCAGCAAGAAACTGGAGCATGCTTACAAGTCTTTACAGGTTGACCCGTCATCAATCTCAGCCGTTGATCCAAAGCTCTACTCAAAAAGGTTCCGGGATTTTGTGGGCAGAATATTCATTGAAGACCGGTGATAGTGAGTAAAAAAAGTTTTCATCTGAAGTATTAAAAAAATAGCTGACAGATGACCGTTGGTGGGTGGAGTGGGAGAGCTTGCGGTTGGCGGTGGACCTGTTTCTGCGGCGGTGACCAAGAGAGATCACCTGAATGCAGGTTGTTTGCATGGCTGAATTTTGAAGATGCACAGCCATGATACTGAAGACAGGGAAATAGAAATGATCTGTCTTTTTTCTCTTGTTTTTCCCCGTGAAAGGGGTTGGGTTTGTGGATTCTTTTTGTGGTCACAAATAGGATAATGAATATGATGTGAAAAATTATAGATAGAGGAGACTTGAAAGTGTTTCTCAAAAGATTGGATTCACAGTGCGTGGATAGTTTGTTAATAAAGAAAGTGTACAGTTCATTCAGAAAGCATAGATTGCAGAAGGGTATTGTTTTAAAAATAAAAATGCTAATATTGACTAATTTTCTCTCTCTTTTTTTCTTCCTGTCAGTTGCCGGTTTCTTGTTGGATGTTAGAGATATTTTGGAGACAAGGTTGTGAAATGGAGGGCCATCAGCTCATAGGGATTTCTCCCACACAACCCAAGTCGTTTACTTTTTTCTTTTTAATATAAAAAAAATAAAAGAGTAAAGGTGACTCAGCTCTATACGGTGCTGAGGAACATTAAAATTGAAGGGGATGATAACTTTTGCAGTGAAAGTAGGGGCATTGGGCTGCGAGGTATCAAAAGCAGAGAAAGCACCAGAAAGATTCGCAAACCCTTGTTTTTTCCTCTCATCTTCTTTACTTTCTAACTTTTCACTCCATCTTATACTGTTTTTCTTCTCATTTCTCAAAAATTGGATGTTGACCCTGTCTTCAAAACCTATTTTCGGACTGTAATTTAGTATCTCTTGTGCAATTTTAAACATCATTTAACAAAAATCTTTTAAATTACTTTTATTTTTCACTGTCATTTTACTCAGTTAAAAAATGTGAGAGACGGGAAGAGAAAGATAAAGCAAGATAATTGTTTGATAAAAGAAATAGGCGATTAGTTGTAGTGGTGGCGAACGTTGATTAGTAGAGTGAATAAAGTATTATTAATTGTGAGATGGGATGGAGGGACAATTATGCGTTGCTCATGCCAATGAACCATGGGAGTTGTGAAGGTAGATATGTCTGATTGAAGTTTGAAATTCGCTGCAGAGGTCAAAGTCAGTGGCAGAGGCATAAAGTTTATGCTTTTCCTTCTTTTTTTTATTCCCTCTAACCATTTCTCATCAAACCTTCAACGCAAGAAAAAGAAAACAACACATATCTCTATGTTATGCCAATTTATTTTGATTAATCTGTACAGATAGTAAAAAGAATAGAGATTTTGTTTTTGACTTTGTTGTCTTGTTGGGTTATTGTGTTGTCCGTTTGCTGACACAGGAAGCAATCGACCAACGTAACGTCACTGTGAGTAAGTGGGGTCATTCCTATTTGTTCCATTTCCAGAATGCCAACCTCGCCTTGAGTTACAAATCGCATTCACAAAATCTTCCTTCCATCAATGAAATATTTTTACCTTTTTGAATATGAAACATTAATGCCTGGAAACATGGTGAGCATGTGTTGGATTGATGCATCATCATCATCATCATCATCATCTACCAGAAATTTAGATCTGAGAAATGTAGATATATCCGTATATAAGTGCATGCCTTTGCACTTTTGCCCTAGCAGAAGGACTCAGAAACAGTGCTTTTTCCATGTGCTTCCACCAAAACAAGGGTTTTTAATATACCTAATCTCTTCTGCTACGTTTGTTAAAAGCATCGATCGACTCACTAATCAATGATGGATACCTTAAGCCGTTTTAGTAGTTAAGTTCAGTACTATTATAATACCCACGTTTCAAATTCCATCCAACGGCGTTCAAGTCAAATTCCACATCCCCAAAACTTGATTAAAAACATGTCCTAATTATTATACAAGGTTACCAATATATATATGCATCTAAATATTAATAAATTTACAACACGTTGTTATTAAAACAATTAGTATTTAAATTATCAAATATCGAAAGAAGAAATCATATATATTCTACAGCCAAAAGAGGTAAAAAAAAGAGTGATCTGGTGAATGAAAATATCAAATTATTTTATGATAAAAATATAAAGAAAAATAGGAAAATGATTATAAACGAGTATATGATTGCTGTTGAGGAAAAGCTTATCTTGAAGGCAGAAGATGACTGAAGAGGTTTTGGTGGTGCTTTGGAAATTGAAAGTTTTGGAACTTGAACATTGTAAAGGTAAAGTGAGCTAGGTGAAATCAACAAACATGATGTCCTGCGGAAGCCAACTGCTTTTTCTTCGTTCAAACACATGCATCATTTTGTCATTCCTCACAATACCTAACCATACCTGTCAACATTAATTTGTTCAAAGATATTTATGATAGCAAAATCATTCTGTCTCTTTTTTCTTAAGAAATACAAAACATATAATTAACATTTTTCGCCTTCATTCTTTACAATTTTGTAATAATTCCTTTAGCATTATGTAAAGTTTACACCTTTCATAGATACACAAAAAAAATAAAAAATTAAAGTCTCGTTACTTTTTATGGTGATAATCTTTGTTACGCATGTTACAACCATAGTCCACCATCCGCGTGTATGCATTATCATCCCTCCGATAATATAAACACGAGCCACCACTACCATGCATGCATGAATGATCAATCTCTTTCAACTTCACCATTTTTCATATAAGGTCAAATACATAATACAAACCCATGAATGTGTCAACATGTAGTTCATGTATAAATTGATAAAGATTATGCTTTTTTTTTTCTTCTTTCAAATTCATCCCTTCTATACTTAGAAAGAAGTGCCTACAATATATGTAGCTAATCTTGCCATACTTGTTTGAAAAAAAAAATACTGTAATGAATTGTGTATCGTATAATTGTTCGGTCAGTCATAGATCGAACAGTCAGCTATTAATGTCACACCCCATTTAATACTCCTCATTAGTGAAGTACATTTGTCAAATCGTCCGGTCTTCCCTGGTAAAGTGGGAGACCAACTCTGTCAAGATTTTAATTCCCTTCCTTCGTGATCCGTGTAACAGCAGCAGAGCAGTGAAGCCCCAAAAAGTGGAAGTCAGGTGGCACGCTGGGAGTGGGCCGAACGTTCTTAGTGGAGGCAGTATTTAAGGTAAGATGAAAAATCCTGACGCCACTTTTCCCACGCAAACTTCATCTTCCTCAAACTCAACTTTCTGAAAATCTCAAATCCTCCTCCTTCTCTCTAAAACCTCCCAACCTTCTCTCTAAAATCCTAACCAATCTACTGTTCTGATCATCATTCAGATCACGTCTGAAGACTCCTGGTGCTCGTCCCTTTCACTTGAACCGTTCGGTTTCAGTTTGCATCCGGTAAGTTCCAAAGACTTCGTTATTGACTTAAGCTTTCTCACTTCCTGCATGCATGCACCATTAAAGCTTGCATGTACCTGTGAAACCATTTCTCTGAACCTACTTTTGGTATTTGACTCTAGACCTTGGGAAACTTAGAAGAGATAGTTGCTACCAACCTACTTTCGAAGTCTTAGCTGGAATTAGAGTTAAGGGAAGCTTATAAAGTTTAATTATAATTTCTCTATATGGTTTGAATGTATGCCTGATTTAATGTATGTTTGATATCTAAAGTAGTTTGTTTGATTTCTTATGATTGAAATATGGTATGTTGTTGTATGAGTTGTATGATAAGTATGAACTATAAATTCTGCACTGATATGAGTATGTATAAAACTTAGAGAAAATATGAATCTGAGATCGAAGGTCATTAGGACCGTCCGGTCCTCCCTTTTTCCATTCGGTCTGTTCGGACTGATCGGCCTAGTGTGTTTACTAAACTTAGTTGGTTTCCTTTAATTGTTTTATTGATAGTTACTTAAGAACGCCGGTTATAAACCTAGCGTTCGACCTTACAAGTGTTCGGCCTTAGGCTGACACTTAAATTGTAAAATATGCAAATCTGATATTCCTTCTTCTGAAACTGTTCGGTCACTTAGTGACTGAATGGTCTAGTGAGCTTTTGTTTATTGAAACGTCCGGTTTGTGGACTAAAGTTCTTTTACCTCTTTAAAGAGTTTCTCCTTTCTTATTCCGTCTGTTTGAGAAGTGTCCGGTTATAGACCAGCCTTCGACCACGATTTGTACTTGTTTTATAATATTCTTTGCCAAACTGTCCGGATGACTATCACTTATAGTCAATCCTTTGGGTTACGGTCTTATTCCTTTTCGGACCATTCGGCCAACCATTTGACATTCTTCTGTTATTCAGTCTCACCTTTGATTTGAATGTCCGGTCATTATTTGTGTTAAGTCTTTGGTGGATANTTCTATTCGTTGCCGGATCAGCCGGTCAACTATTANAAATGTTCTAGGGCATCCAGTTTTAGTTCTTGTTGGACCATTCGGTCATGNATCCTTGTCTCATTCCATCATTTATTCTATCGTTGATAATCCGATCATTTTCTTGACATCCTTCCAGTCTGAAAGTAATAATGAACCTTGATTGAATTTGGCTGAGTAAGGGAATTCCAATGGAGGAATGTCTCATGAATTGGTGATGATTGGTAAAGTATGAACATGGTCAGACCCTGTGTCGTCCTGATCCTGATATTCCGTGATGACGCTTTCTCAGGTAGAGAAAGGTTACTCATGTGTGGGAATGACGGGAGGTCCGCGGTCATACGAACAGATGATCGTTTGAGGACTAACCTCGGGTGGCAGCTGATAAGTAAAGGCAGCTATTACACCACACCGGGTGCTAGGGACGTCGGGCTACGTGGTTCATACCGTCCGGACAGTGTCGTAGTAGTCAGTCATAAGTTAATCTACTTTGTATGCATGTATAGGAATTGTATGTCTGCATGATTGATTTGGTTTTGTTTGTATGTTTACTTGTATGATGAAACGATTAATTAAATTTACATAAGCTTACCCTTATCTGTTGTGCTTTGTCTATGTTGTCGTTCGGTATCCGACCGTTCGATTATTCTCTTCATTGCAATGATCGTCCTTTTGGGATGTGAGCAGAGGATACCTTGGAAGCTACTTTGGAAGACACTCTGGAGGATGCTGTGCAGGCTGAGCAACCCGTGGAGGCCGTACCCGAAAGCTATGCAGACCCATCCGGCCTTTAGACTAGTTTATTTTATTTTCTTTTAGTTAACTAGCTGTCCGGTTCTGGTTTTGTAAAACCGTTCGGTCTATTTTGTAAATACTGTATTTAATCTAACTGTTGTACAGTTTTAAATTTTAATGATATTTTCCTATCTCTTTCACCTCTATGCTTATTCACTACTGTTCTCCTTTATTGTTCATGTTAACTCCTAAAATGAATTATAGCTTTGGTTATATTTATTGGGATGTTACAATTAATGAGACAATAAGTCATCATTAGAACTAAACTATCATGGAGTCTTACTGTTGAGTCAATTGTCAAGACATATAACTTTAATCTTGAATAACTTAAGGTAAAGTATGATTATCAACAATTGGATGGTAACTTGGCCGTTACTAATAAAAAACCCACTTTAAAATCTATAAATATATATTATTACATTTATTGCGCTATTAATATCTGAATTGTTTAACATTAAGTTGACTTTGATATGGAAATATCTTCTACAAATACGGTATGGACGAACAATTACAAGAAGATTTGAAGTAGAAAATAATTTTTTAACTCTTTAAATGACCATGTACTCTACAAAAATTAATTACAATAATGCTAGTCACACTAATGTACTTTTTATAATATTTTAATATTTTGGATGTTTAATGTTGTATAATTTGGATTAAATTTTCGTTTTGATTAACCTCGCAATACTAATTAATATTAGTACTAAACGTAATGTTAGTTACGAAAACTAATTTACAATTTTAAACAGCATTATTAAAAGAGAAACCTCTTTATATTATGAGTTAAAAATTTATTTAAAACGATAAAAATATTAGTGGTGTTCTTGTATTGTGAACATAGTTTATTAAGTAAAAAATGAGATTTTCAAAATTGTATAATATCTAATAAAATTTGATAACAAATCCTCTTTTTTTAATTAATTTAGTAGCCCTATTACAAATCCTCCTATTACCTTTTAGAAAAATTAGGGGGGGTAAAAGAACCTTATTGGAAAACAAAACGAGAAAGTATTAGAACTAAAATATTTAAAAAAATATAAAATTCATTTTATGTATTATGAAAAATAAGATTAACTGATGGCCTGATAAATATATTTTAAAGTATTCATTACAATTATTTATATAATTTTATTTCAAATTCATGTTACAGACTCTACAATCGTACTGATATTGTCAAAATGGGTCACAATCCGTGGACCAATCCGGTTTATCACGGGTTTGAGTCGGATTGGATTTAAAAAAATTATATTTTTTTGTGGGTCAAATTTCAACCCAACTCGTGCGGGTTGAACCCATGGTGGACCGAGTTGGCCCACCAACCCACCTACCTAATTTTATTTTATTAAAATTAAATTTTAATTTTATAAAAAAATATTTATTATTATTTTTTTCTTGAAAAATTATTTAAGTTCTTTATTCTCAAAATTAATTAAACATCCATGTTGGAAGTGAAATTTGGAGTCAAACTTGTTTAGATTTGAATTATAGAAAATTTGTAATTTTTTTTATTTAGAAAAATTATAATTAAGTGGGTCAATGAGCCAACCCCTTTATCCACTAATCCGTGGTGGGTCAGGTCGGGTTTGAATTTTTCTGACTTGCTAATAAATAAACCGAATTAGATTGACTCACTAAGTAACCAACCCGTGGTGGATCGAACCAGGTTGAGCTGGATTATCCTTTTTGAAAGCTCTAATTGATACACTCTAAAAGATAAAAAGTTATGACAATATGTGTTTTAATGAATCTCACTTTTTGTTTCCTCATTTTATCTCCATTTTTTTCTATAAAACAACAACAAACTATTGAAGAGTAATATTTTATCTAGTATTTGTTACTGAAATAGTCATTAAATGAGAAATAAAGAAGTAATGAGAATGTTTGAAGGTAAGTGAGGGTTATTTATTGGGTGGTGTGGAGATGTAAGGAAAAAGCCACAATTGTTTCCAACTAAGGTTGTCCAAAAGAGGAAGAAAACCACTTCCCCACAACCATAATAATTGCTTTCATAGTTTCAAATGACTACTCACATAAATATAATAACAAACACAAAATACTTACCACTTCTTCAATTTCTAACCAATTATAGAGTCCTCATTTTCCAACCATGCCATCAATATGTACATTTAATGCTCCAACATTTTCTTCTATTATCACCATCTTCCACATAATGAACATTAGAGATACTTCAGGCATTGCATAATTTATTATCTTCACAGTATTAACTCATAAATGCACATTTCAATCCACTCCAATAAAATTCTAAAATAATAATTAAAAATAATTAATTATTATAATTATCAATTTAAATATTAATCTATAAACTAAAAACTAATTTCTATTATAAATAAAATATTAGAATTAACTTTTAAATTGATAACTAAAATAATTTTTATTATGATTTGATATTTAAATTAGTCATTAATATTAATTATAAAAAATTGATATTTAAATTGATATTTAAACATATTTTGATCATTAAAAGTAATTATTATTTAAATTTTTTATTATAATAATCATAACCAGAACCAGAATTCAATGTTAAGAAGTGCTGCTAATTAAATGGTAAAATAAAATTACTTATAAAATACATTTATATTTTTAAGAAAATCATAAGTTTTAGTGTTTACTTGTTTCTAATTTTTTTGTAGTTTGATTTTATTATTTACTGTGATTAAATTGTTGATATAAATATATTAGATCTACATTAATCAATATCACATGAATATATAAATCTGTCGGCACAAAAGAATAACATATACTATCCATATAAAGTCACTAGCCATTCCGACAAAAGTAATATACCAGCTAATATTGTTTTTCAATAACATGCATGTGACATTTTTTTTATAGCGTTGAATATCTTAAATCAATAATTCCAGTATGTTAAAAACTGCATCTTTAGTTTTCTTTTTTTTATTAGTTAAGAAGAGTGTTAGAATTATACTTTCTCTTGAGCACAATGTAAAATCTGTAATATTGATGGACATTTATTAAACATATAAAATAATTTATAATTTTTTGTTGATGCAGTCTGATGGTTAATTATTTAGATGAAGTAAAGTGTATGACTGATAATGAAACCCTAACTGGTGCATGCAACAAAAGCCAAAAAGTTATGATTTTAACAGTGAATTGTTAGATGAGTATAATATTAAAAAAGTTATTTGAGGGTTGAAGTTTGCCTTGTTTAGAAGATAAGAATTAATATTAAGACAATGATATTTTGACAACATTTTTTTATAACTTTTTTTATAACGAGATATGTGTCATCATTTTATTGGTCTATTTGAATTTATGTTTAAAAAATATTTAAAATTGACCAATCACAAACTGTTACATATGCGTTGTCAAAAAAGTTGTTAAAAAGATGTTGTTAAAAGAAGTTTTTACTTAAGATGAAACAGGAGGTTCCAACACAGGGGACATTCTATTCCATTTTGTTATTGGATGCAGCACAGACAAAGTAATGTGGAACAATAGCATCTCCAACTTACCTACTAAGCAATTAAATAATAAAAGTCTTCATTATGCTGTCTAAGGTTACACAAAAGAGGCAAAACAAAACACTTGCCAAACTCTCCGACCCATGCACTTTTCTCAAATATGTCATAATCACATTCATTTAATTCTCTCTTTTTCTTCAATGGCCCTCTTATAACGCCACCTCTCACACCTTATATTAATTCTCCATCTCTAATTCATAAACAGACAATCATCATCAAATATCAACCTTCATCACTTCAATCTATACATATACATAGTTGTGCATATTTTGACTTCAAAATTTGAAGCTCCTTTTCGAAGATTTTCTATAATGTTCTTAGTGCCCGACCACATGGATGCTAATCAAGTAGGATCTTATCATAGGCAAAAGATCATATAACCCACATAATTAGAATCTACAACTAGCTTTCTCATGATGCTTATTTAAGAAGTGCCATGTACATCATGAGATTTGGGAAATTCCCATAAAGCCTTATCTCAGACCCAAGTTGGCAAATTCTTCAAATTTGTAAAAGTTTGGATTGCTTGTGTTGTTTTCGAAAACATACAACTTGCTTTTGTTTGTTTCTTCAATATATTTAAACTCTATGGTCTATTTAAAGCTTGTTTCTGTTTTCTAAAACTTTGTCTGCAAAACACTTAAAAAAAAGTGAAAAAACGTCTCCTAAACCATTTCTTACTTTAAACTTGTTTTGAAATGGTTTTCCAAAAAAGCTTTATTATACATAAAATATATATATATATATATATATACACACATATTAGACAGGGAATGTCATGAGTAAGGTCTCTGGATATGAGAACAAAGGAGCCCACTAAGGCACATAAATAGTTGTGATTTTATGTCAACGAAAATAATAATTGAGAGATTGTGGAAAGGCTCTCGTGGGATGTTTGGTTTGTGCCCACATGTTGTTGCCTATAATGTTTTTGTTGAATATGTGATTGTGCTTCATTTCGAGCTTTTGGGACATGAAAAGGATCAAATCACATCACAAGATTTTAACTCTTTTCAGCGAAATTGCTGGTGGTCCTAAGAGTGGTTCAGAACAATGAAAATGAAACGAAACTAGACACTCTGTTTAATCAACAATATCAATCAAGAAAAAACATATTTGGTCTAAAATACAATGACAACACATAAGTCAGATCGTGCCTTAGACCTCAATTTACCCTAAAACAAAATCATTGTCCACAATAAAAAAAACAAACATCTTCCAAGTTCCACCACACAAAAGTAAACGTGCAATCTTGAGTCTGACACAACATCAACATACTTGAACTCATAACTCAATCTTAGGATAGTTCAAACATGAGTCTAAGGTAGATAGATATCTGCAATTTCGACAAGAAAAAATAATAAGAAATATATTGATTCAAACTAAAACAATACTTCATCTATGTTAATACATCACTCAAACATCAAATAAAACTTAAAAAACTAAATTTCTCTGTTGTTTATATACAAAGTTATATGTGTTCAATACAGTTCGATATATATTACCCTAAGTAAGAAGTCTTGAAATGATTATTAATATTTAGAAAAGTATTTAGTCCATTGGTTCACCTATGATATCGATACCCATATTAATTTATAAGCCTCACAAACTAAAATCAAGAAAAATAAGTGATATAGGAAGGAAAATTATAATAAAAAAAAATGGGAGAGAAAAATAGAAAGAAAAAATGAGTAATTTTATTGTAAGTTAATACATAAATTAAACAATAATAGTTTTTACTGATATCATCAGTGATAAAATATTAACGAATTTCTAGAAAATCAAAGATTAAATGACTTATTTTTTTAGAAAATTTAAGAGCTAGAATAATTAATAAGGTCTTATAGTGGATTTGAGAAATCTATTCAAATAAACAACAATAAAAATTTATCATCAAATCTTCTCAATTACTCTCTCCTTAATCCACGAACAAAGCCTAAAAGATCAGCTAGAAAGATTGAATCTATTTAACCCAATATTATTAAGTATTGGTTTTCAATTTTATCTAATATGATTAAAAATTGAAATAATCAATTTTTGGATCAGGCCTGGCGAACATACTTCGGCTTTTACTTACTGCACCTCCGCAATTTCGTTTTTGCAGTTTCAAATTTTTGAAGTGACCATTTTACCTTTTAAAAATTTCCGGATTAGATGACCCAGAAACTCTTTAAAATAAATTTTTCAAAATTTCTAAAATAATATTTTCCAAAATAAGATTTGCAGAACATGATTTCTGAAATAAAATTTTCAAAATGCTTGAAATGCATGATTGAACAAACTTTTTGAAATAAAATTCCAGGCATAAACTTTTTGAAATATTCCTACATGAAATGGGTTTGTAAAATAGCTTTTCGAAACTTATGAAATATGTTTCGAAACATTTCCCTTCTTTTTTTTCTCTGTAGAGCTCTTCTTCCCATCTTCTTCTTTTACAACACAGTAGCAGTGATGGGATACAATGGCGAATGTTGTTTGTTTCTGTTCTTATTACTATAGGGGTGCAAATAGTAATTTTAAAGTTGCAGGGAATAGCCAATTTACTTTTTAGCACTGTTTGATTGGAGTTTAAATGATAGCTTTATCAAAAATTGCATTTCTACAGCACAAGTTCATCCATTGAGAATTTTGTAAGTGTTGCTACATGAAGAACCGTAGCCAACTTCTACAACATGCACTTGCATAATGAGGTAAGTCAAACGTTATGCAATCTCATTACACCTTAACATAACTTGCAATATATATTTTTCCACCATGATCTTCAAATCTTCTTTTTTAAAATAATGATGAAATGAAAAAATAATTTTAAAGTATAGGATCCTTTTTAAAGTATTTGGCTTGGTAGTGGTTCTTTAATAATATAGCTAAGTAACAAAGTATAGGGTCCTTTTTAAAGTGAAGTTAGGTCAAAGCAAGAAGATAAAAATATAATTGTGAAAGTTGTACGGAAGCTATCGACATGATGGCAGAATTCACGGTTTTGGTGAGTTTTAGTGGTAGGACATAGGTGTTAATGAAACTCTCTTAAGAGGTTGGGTTAACTAGAGAAGTGTCGCTAGAAAGACCTCACAAGATGTTCTAGTCTTGACATGGGAGAAGATATGATCACTCAAATATTTTAGCAGCATAATATTATAAATTCTTCAAGTGATTTTACAAGGAATAAGACATATCTATTAATTGAGGAATGTGTCTTTAAAGTAGATAAAATACCCTAAAAATTGATTTGAGACACTCTTTCTTTTATATTGTTCCCTCTTAGCTTCTTCATCTTTTTCTTTCTTTTCTAACTTTATTAATTGTTGATCCATCCTTCTTTTAATCTCTCTTTTCCTCTTTCGACTCAAGAGCTTATTAACTTTTTCTTCAAATTCATCTTCTCTACAATAAAAATCATTTACACTGTTAATGAATGATTTTCTTCTTTTAATGAGTTCTCTCATCTCACATATTAAATCTTGGTTTCTCTTAAATGAAGGAGAAACAAATTTTCTTCTCATACATGCTCTAAAATCATACTAACCTTTAATTGGAGATTTTCTATCTTTCTCAACACTAGATTGCTTATGACTTTACCACTCACTTACATGTCCTACAAATCTAGAAATGCATAAACTAAGTATATGATATTCACTAACAAATAATGGATGAAGCTCTTCTATCTTTTTTTCTCAAGCTAGATATGACAGTGCACTAATATTCTCATCAAATAAAGGAATGTCACTCTCAGCTCTATGATGCAACTCATCCTCACGATGACTTAAATGCAAATTACTATAAAACTCATCTTTTTAAAAGAATTTAGGAAAACAATTTTCAAAAAGAATCTTAGACATTCATAAGATTTTCAAAATGATGTAATGTACATCCAAACTTGTATTTCAAAAGGAAAATCCTTGAGAGGCTCAAAGAGGCAAAATGATCTCAAGTTCACTTCTTGGAAACGGGGTGAATCACAAAGGATTACTTGATAACCAAACTTTTCCTAGTCAAAGTTTACTTCAAACCCTTTTGAACGAAACTTCTCAAATGAAATTAGGTTTGATACACAAGTGAACACACACTGAACTATAAGCAATTAAAGAAAGCAATTAAACTAGACAATACTGCCTAATGTCTACATAAAATATTAAGGACCTATAACTAGGGCTGGGCAAAAAATACTAAATTATACTCTAATATAGTTAATTGTACTATATTATACTAAAAAGAACTTAACCATTTTTACTATAACTTAAATATACTGTTTTATGGTTTATTTTTAAAAACTGAACTTAACAAATTTTTGGTTCAGTTAACTGCAGTTAACTGTACTGACTTACGCCCTAAAATAACTATAGTTTTTTTTTCTCGTATGTAATTATATACAAGTAAATTTATTAAAAAAAATGGTCTACTTTGTTACAAAAGTGAAAAACATTGAGTTAATTTATCTTTAAATTTAATTTGTTATATATTAATTCAAATAAATTAAATTTAACTAATTGATTGTTAACATTATCTTTTTACGCATTCAGTATTAGATGAAGTTCATATAAATTGTACTAAATATATTAATTTTATTTATCATTCTATTCATATACTTTTTAAACTAGTAGGGTCGCATTAGCTTTATCCAGAAATATTTATGGAAGAAAAATAATAAAAAAAGATTATTTTTTCTATAAACTACATGTAATTTATATCTTTAAAATTAATGAGATGAAATTTTACAAACAAATTTATGCATAAACTAATTAATTTATATATTCAGGTGTTTTTTTTCTTTCTAATAAGAGTATTTTTCCTCTAAAAAAAGTAAAAATAATATAGTAGTTAAAATTAATGCAGTTTACAATTCAGTTACTAGTTTAGTCAAAGTTTATATTGTATACAATTTACAATTTATTTAGTAGTTCAGTTCAATTTATATTGTAATTTAGTACAATTTAGTACAATACAGTTCAATTCAGTTTGATAAAACAAAAAATAATTCAATTCAGTTTGCTGAACTATTTTACAGTTCAGTTCAATTTAAACAAATTAATTTTTAGTTCAGTATAGTTTTTAGCAGTACAGTGCAATTCCATTTGTCCACCCCTACCTATAACATAACATCTCAATCACTCAACACCTCATTTAATACTACTAATAATAATAGTGCAACAAATTATTATAAATTAGAAATAAAATTAGAAAAAAAAACTTAAATAAAAAATAAAGAAGTAGAAGATAAAACTTTAACAAAATTTCAAAATCCGACGAGACCTAAATTGGATTTAAAATATGATAAGGTTTTAATCAAATTTCGAAATACAATAAAGTTTTAACTAGATTTCGAATTTGTTGAAAACTTAACTGGATTTTGAAATTCAGTGAGTTTTTAACCGAATTTTAAAATCAAGTTAACACCTCACTAGATTTCAAAATCCGGTTAAAGTTTTACTGAATTTCAAAATTCAATAACTTTTTTAATCGAATTTCAAAATCTAATTATATATACAATTCAATGATTTTTCTAATTGAATTTCAAAATTCAATCAATTTTTTAACCAAATTTCAAAATTTATTGATCTTGTAAACCAACTTTTCACATTAGATTCATTTTCTAAAACTTTCAAATGCAACAAAACAAAAGTAAAACCAACTTAGCTACGAGATGAACAAAAGCACTACTACCTACTACTAGGGACCACCGACAAAACTCCAACAATAGGCACAACAAATGACAAAAACACAAAAGAACCATAAATCATAGGAAGAAGGAAAAAGAACGAATGAGAAAACGAATGAAGAGGGTGTAGGAGTTCAGTGAATATATTGGCCAAAAATTAAATTTCGTTTAATAAACAATAATTATTTTTATCTATCTTTTTCTCTTCATTTAATAAGGGGTAAGAGACTCTACTTGGAGGTGCAACGAGAAATATTGGAGGTACAGAGTGAAAACTAAATGATGGAATGCATTAAGTAGTTGAAACATTTTAAAAAGTCTTTTTCTCTTCACAGACCCTATTTGGTGTGTATTTCTTTTTGGATCACAGCCCACCAATTCATTCTTTTCCTCCTTTCCAATTTATAATATTTAAATGATTTAATATTTTAATGTCTATTATAACAATTATTAAATATTTGAAAAATAAATATGAACTGAATTATGTAAAATCAACCACTACCAGTTTGACATATGTTTATGATCTTTTTAGTCTTTATAATATTAAAATTAAAATGTTAAAACTATTTATATTATAACGAAATTAAATAATCAAAATTAGTAAAAGAGAATTTGATTATATAACTTTAACTTATGGTTTGAATAAAACATGCATAACTTGAATAAAAAGTCAGAAGAGAAAAAGTAATAAATTGAAATTTGAATTGGATGGTGTGACATCCGGACACTGACGAGGACGGGGAGTGATCGCCGGTGTAAGAGGCATGGAATGCAATAGACACAGATAAGGAGCAGCTCCTAGCAGGCTTCTAGTGAAAGGGACACATGGACAAATCGAACATACACTGGAATGAGAGGGATCTAGAGAGTGTATAAATATGAGACTATACAGTTGAAAGATAGCTTAAAGGAATTGATTTGACTATTCATATCAACAAATACATTTGTTTTTCGATAGTTTAACTCATAAGAACTCCACGGTTAAATGTGTTTAACCTAGAGTAATTTAGGATGAATAGAGAAAATAAAAAAGAAAACTGTTTCTAAAAGAAGTTATAAGAGTTTTTTTTTTCTTTATAATCATATAAAAGAAATCATATCTTTGTATATTTATTTATTTATTGTCAAATATACAATAAATGTATACATAAATGAGCTGATTTTATTTTTTAGTAATGAAGGTTAAATGCAAATTAAGTGTGAGAGTATTACACTCTTTTCAGAAATTTCATTACAATTTGTATTTCGGTAACCAATCATTGATACACGATGATTACAATTTAATAGAATGATCACCGACTCAAATTAAACCAGTTCATTAACTAAATATTGTCTTCCTAAATCAGTGGATTAAAACCTAAAATTATTATTAGCTAGACCAAGTACTTTAAAATAGAAAATACAAAATTTTCATCCTATACTTTCAATAATATTACAATTTTAACCATCTAATATCTCATCTTACATCTTTAACATTTTTCAATTTTTTTTTAATTTTTTCTATTAAAGTAACAATACACCTCTTTAACACTGCATCCCTCTAACAAATTTTTAAAACTTTGTTTTTTATTTATAATTTAATAACTATTTAATTTAATTTAAAAATCAAATATAATTTAGTATTTTTTAATATTTTAATAATTATTAAAATATAATTTATATTAATATAATAATTATATTAAAAAAATAAAATTAAAATGATTAAAATAAAAGTAATAAAAATAAAAAAAAAAGCAAAAATAATAATATAAAATATTTTTTAATATATATAAAAATATTAAATTAAATTAAATTATTATTAAATTTTAAATAGAAAATAAAATTTAAAACAAAATAATCATCGAATATTGGTAATACGATAACATTTCAAATTCCGAAAAGAAAGTTTTTAAAATTTTTTATTTATTTATAATTTATTAACTATTTAATTTAATTTAAAAATTTAATATTATTTAATATATTTTATATTTAAATAAATATTAAAATATAATTTATGTTATTATAATAATAATATTAAAAAATTAAAATTAAAGTAATAGTAATTAAGAAATGTAAAAATTTCGAAATCTTATTTCATTAATTTAATATTTTAATATATTTATATATATTAAATCATATTTTATATTATTATTTTTATTACTTGTGTTTCTTTATTTTAATTATTATTATTTTTATTTTAATTATTTTAATTTTAACTTTTTTAATATAACTATTATAACAATCCAAATTATATTTTAATAATTATTAAAATATGAAAATATATTAAATAATATTATATTTTTAAATTAAATTACATATTTATTAAATTATAAATAAGAAACAAAGTTTTAAATTTTTTTATTAAAAGAGTGTAGAGTTAAAGGGGTGTGGGGTTAATAAGGAGGAGAAAAAGTTAAAAAAAAAATATTTACTAAAGGTTAAGAAAGGATCTTTTGAAAAAGTTGGAGGTGTATGATGAAACACACATCTAAAATTAGGAAATTGATTGTGGAATAATTTTTGATCAATCACATCACATATTGACACATAATGTTCAAATGTTGTCAAAAAAATGTTGTCTAAATACATTTTCAAAACTATTCTAAAATCATAAATATCATTATCCAATGTATTATATAAAATATACCAATTGGAGTTAAAGGACATTATGGGCAGTTAAAAGATATATTAGCAAGTATTAATTTGTCAGATTGTGTTACCTTTTATAAATATTAGTTATTAATAATCAATTATCAGGTTTGATTCTCTAAAATTATACTGCATTAATGGTTAATCAAGGGGATTGGCTGCCACAAGTTGTAAAAATATACAATTGATGTTCAGGTAAAGATAACATTGATCTATCCTAGTAAAAATATAGACATTGATAGAGCTGTCAAAACGGGTAACCCAGCTCGACCCGGTCCGGCCCACCACGGGTTAGTCACTTAGTGAGCCAACCCAACCCGGCTCATTTATTGGCAAGTCAGAAAAACTTGAACTCGGCCCGACCCACCACGGGTTGGTGGGTAAACGGGTTGACTCACTAGTCCATTTAATTATATTTTTATTTAAAATAAAAAAATACAAACTTTCTGTAATTTAAATTTAAACAAATTTCACTCCCAAAAAATTATATTAAAGACAATTCAAAATAATAATAAAAAGTACAATAGAGTTCAAATGTCATCCAAAAACAAATACAAAAAACATACAAATAAGTTTCTTATATTCATCATTTTTTGTTCCTTATCCATTTACGATATTAGAATCTTGAATAGATAAATCCACAATATTTTGCTCTCTTGAATCATCCTGAATGTCAAACCAACCTGAATGTAGTTGATCACATCAATTGTTGTAACCCTTGACCCTTGTTTTTGTTCTCTCCAAATTCACTAATAAAGATTTTACTAATATCAGAACAATTCCGACAATCAATAAAAAAATATTAGTAAAAAAGAAGAGAATCAATACTCAATAACATGAACAAAAAATTAATAGTTTAATCTGTAACATAATTTCCCAAATTCAAAGACATAAAAAAGAATTTGTTCAAATAATGTATGTCAGAACATGAAAAAAATCATTCCATGTCTTCAAATCCCCTAGAACAAAAAACAAATTCGCAAATCCCTATTTTTGTCATTATAGGGTTTTTGAAAAAAGAAAAGAAAGAGAAAAGAGAAGAAAAAAGAAAGGGTGTTTTACCTGCTGCTACTTGAAGAATTTCAGTGAAGTAAGGGTGAGAGCACCGTCAAATGAGAGCAAGTACCGTGACAGTGATTTATGAGAGTAGAGGTTACTTTTTTGGTATACATAGTAAGTGAAGAAAGCATTTTATTTTTTAGGGTTTCATAAAAAAATAATAAATTAAAAAAATAAAATTAGGTAGGTGAGTTGGTGGGCCAACCCGGCTCACCGTGGGTTCAACCCGCATGAGCCGAGTTTAAATGAGCCAGGTTGAAATCTGACCCGCATATAAGTGGGTTGTATTTTTCAAACCCAACCCGGCTCGAACCCGTGACGGGCCGAGTTGGCCCGCGGGTTGTGACCCATTTTGACGACTCTAATATTTGACTTGGGCGTTAGAGTCTCTTCTGCATGTCAACAATCCATCGGAATGGATTGCGTTCTCAGAGAGAATTTGACGATCAGAAGAGAACAGAGCAAGGAAGGACAACTGACCTTCGAACAAATTCAACCGAAACATTTTGACAGATTGGACGATAGAAAGAAAGCAAAGCAAAGAAGGATGACCGACTTTGGACCCTTTCAATCGAAAAAAAAAATTACATATTTGTTAATCAAATTGAATATAATAAGACTTTGCTTTATAAAACAAATAGAATAGTTTCTTACAATTCTATAAGTTCATATAAAACGATTTATTTGTTAATCAACTAACTCAAAAATTACAACCTATACGTAATCATCGAGCAAAATTAGATTAATAAGTTAAATTTGACTATGAAAACTTTGAATTCTTTGTTATTTATTCTATTGTATTTACAAGTGTTAGCCAATGAGAAAGTGGTGTCATTAATATTTGGGGACGACTTTAATTTTCTTTCGATGTGGCATGCTGAGGTGTCCTTTAATTATGACGTGACATAGGTTAACCAACCAAAACATACCACCTCACTCCTCCTGCCACGTCATCTATGTCTTCTCCACTAAAACCTTAATTTCCAAACCCTAGCTACTATGAGCTGCTACCGCCATCCTCGCTAGTAGTCGTCCCCTCAACCTTCGTTGTGAACCTCCACGGCCGTTGCAAGTCCTCTGTCACTCTCTTCCTTCGTCAATCGCAAGCAACCTGCAGAAGATCAAACCACAGAACCCAGAATCGTGCATCTACTTCTCACGCGAGAATCTACTCCATCATCTTCTCCATGGCAACCACGCAAATCACACATCAACTCCATTGAAGCTGCCACCACGAAATCGCCACAGGACCTACATACCAAAAATCGCCACCAAGCGCTACTGTGAAAATGCTAATCGCGAGTTTTTCCATTCGCCAAACCTGTAAATCCAAAAACACAATAGAATTCCAAATTGAAAATCTAATCGCACAACCATGGTTTGTCAATTGCAGCTCTAGAGAACCTGAAACGCAAATCAAAATTTGTGGCGCGACACTGCTTCAACACCATTAACTCGCACCTTCAAGAGAAAAAAGATCCAAAATCAGAGAAAATGCAATCGGGATTTAGCGCAAGGTCGTCGTTCAAAGTCGCTTCTTCCTCATCATTTTCAGGCAAGCACATCCTCGGAAATCCGTCTTCGTGGAGCAAGCAGGTGTGAACAGTGCGAACAAAAGCCAAAAACAAAAATCCTCAAACTCAATACCTTAAAATTCTCAATCTGAACCCTAACCCCAATATCGCAACAGTGAAATCTCAAAACGCAATTGCAGAAAAGAAGCACAACAACCATCCTAGTTCGCAAAAGTCAGATAACGAACAGTAACCCCTAAAACCCAATCAAAATCAGAAAAAGGAAGAGGGGAAGAAACTTTCTCCTTGCCCAGCGAATCAAAACGGAGGGACGAAGAAGAAACACTCTCTTGTCGCGTCCTACCGTGCCTCCGCTAGGCTCTTGTTGCCTCTGCCGTCAACCCCTGTATTTTAAAATTTAAAATGATATAAATATCCACATAATAATCTTATATTGTGCGACTTAGTAATTAAAGAACATCTCAACATGTCACATTATAAAAAAGTTAACACCGTCCACAATAATTAATAACAACGACATTATTAATTCAATTTTACCAAAATAGAAATCCAATTGAAAACTTTTAAAATACGAAAACACAATTAATACAAATCTACATACATAAAAACCTTTGAATATATTAAATGTTTTCTATTGTGAGTTGGTACTTTTTGTTAAATTTGCATTAATTAACTTATTTGAAAATGAATAGGTTTAGTTTAGGGAACTTAAAATAGTAATATAATTACTGGGAGTGATTCTGCACACGCAACACACAGATTTGCCCCGAAACATGATACGGTTTTTGTTATCCTTTTATAGCCGCCCGATACAACAGAAAAAAGTTTATTTACACCCATCATATATGGACATATACACCGACTTTATTAATGATTGATTCTTCCTCCCAATGTCCTTGGAGCTCATCTCCAATTTTATGTAATTTAATTTATTAATGTAGATTCGATTCTTGTCGGTAATAATTTTAAAATTGAAAATTGTAATATTATTTGATTTTGATATTTTAACAATTTTTTTTAATAATTTTATTTTACAATGAATCATATGTTATTTGATCTATTTGAATTTATTCTAAAAGTATATTTGAAACAAATGAATCATATATTATATATGTTTTGTTAAAAAATTATTAATAAAAAATTGTTAAAAAACATTTTTTAATATTATATATATAAATAAAAGTTTGAAACATTTTACAAAAAGAAAAAGACTATCATATTTGTCAACATGTCTGTATAAAATATACAGGTACAAATGTTTTCAGGACCTATAAAGCGCACTAGAGGAACTTCTTTAATGGTGTTGGTCTTTCAATTTTATTTAAAATTAGAGTAATAATAGTATGAAACACTTTTATACTCTTTTGACTTATATAAGAATAAAATAGTTCAAAAAGTATAAAATTTTGTAATTTTTAAGAAAAAAAGAATAAAAAATAAATAAAGATAATATCAAATAAATATAAAAAATTTAGATATATAAAAGAATATTTTTCTTAAAACTAACATTTATTCACATGAACTTTATATATTCTATTCCAACTTCAGATGATCTTAACGTAAAAGTAAAATTACAGTCAAAATCTCGTATGTATTTATAAAGGATGGAAAAGAAAAAGAAATAATTTTCTAATTTGTAGATTCTAGAATAAACTAAGAAATTATCGATGTTTAACTTATTTATCTATTATTTTAAATTTTTTTATTAAAATATTAATAATGAAAATAAATACACGTAATAAAACTTATTGTGAGAATTAAAAATATAATAGAAACAATACGCTATTAAAATTTAAAGAAAATGAATAATTTAAATATATAAAAGGAGACAAAGAGAATAATATACTTCAACCTTAATTATTCCAATATAACTTTACTTTTGATTGTACAAGAGAATAAAAATAGTGACGTTTAAGTATTAGTTTCTTTCTCTAATAGATTTATAAATTCATTACTTTCTTTCTTATCTAAAGTAACATATCTATAACAAGATTATTTTAGTAAAACTAGTTTATATGATATATAATAGAGATCTAGCAATTAATATTCACACCTATTGGTTCATCCATTACAACAACAACGGTCAATTAGGTCAAAATGATTTTAATAATGTTGACCATAATTAGGTTTGCATTTAAATTATTATTGGGCCAATAGTCCAACGGATGATAAAATAATCAAATATATCTGATTAAAGGTGTTAATAAATTGTTTATGAGGACTAACCGAATCTAAAGGTAAACCTGTTTTTATTTTATTGGATCAGTACTAGTTTAGGATCCATGAGACAAATTATAAATATAAGGTCAAGGCCAAAAACTAGGTATGTTCTACTCACGTTCTACTAGATCCAAATACTCAAATTGAAAGCAGACTCCTCAAACAGACATCTACTTGAGGAAAAACAGTAAAGTCACGCCATAAAGATTAGTCTCTCAGTTCTACAAAAGTAATATATTTCTTATTATTCTTTATGTATATAAAATAAATATAAATTGGAATGATGAATTATTATGCCTCAAGTACACTCTAAGATCAATTAAGATGGATCAAGTATATTCCTACTTTAAAAATATTTTAAAAAAGTTGTTAACATATAACACCGTTACATAAATTGAAAAGTGATAGTTGGATACTTGGTTTTATATTATTTTATAGGATTATGTTATTTTAACAACTTTTTAACAACAGATCATGTGTCACTATTTTATTGGTTTATATATTTAAAATGGACAAATTACAAACTACCATATAAGCCACGGTTGTAAAAAGTTATCAAAAGAAAAGTTGTTAAAAAAAAGTTGTTAAAAATACATTTTCTTATTTTATAATACAAAAAGTAGTCAAAAGCAATTAACATACTCTACATGAAATTTCAGGAGGAAAAATAAACCTAGGTTGGTAGCTAGCTAGTTGTCCATGTTTTTTATTTTAAAATGGGAAGATAAAAAATCTTTAAAGAAGATGGTTGAATTATTATATAATATAATAAGATATATAGATAGAGAGAAAAAATTATTTCGACAATATTTTTTAAAAACATTTTGACAAATGAAAATTTATGATTGATGTTGTTTCGGTATGGAGACGAGTTACTTCTGACCTACATAATTTCTCCTCGAGATCTTTCAATCCTAGCTCCTCTCGGCTTAAGAATCTGGTCTATAGTTCGTTATCATCCGGTCGGGTACCTGTCACAAATACTCTGATGCTCAAGTCAGTAAGAGACAATATTAATGGTGTAATAAATGTTCAAAACCGTGGGGCCGAGTAACTTAAGACCCAATGGTAGCCACAAGAGGAATGAGTACGGAAGATCCGGGTGAAGTACTGCGAACGTTACAACAGAAGATGGAAGAGATGCAACGCTAACATGAGGAAGAGTTGAGAGTCGTCCGAGCCGAGTTCGAGGCCCGATTGGCGAAAGGAAAGGAAAAGGCTGCGGGAGAGCACGAGCATGAGAAAACTGTGACGACCGAACGAACTCGTGTGCAAGAGGAGGAACATAGCAGCGCATTGAACCATCGAGAGAATAAAGACGACAAGGACAAGAAGGCAAAGACTCACCAAGGTGAAAGCGCGACCCTGGTCGTGAAAACTGAGAGAACTGTCCCTCTACCCTTCGTCCAAGCAATCATGGACGTGCACATTTCCGAACGGTTCGTCCCCCCTACGTTCAAAATGTACGATGGGACCACGGACCCGGAGGCGCACATCAAGGCCTTCACCAACGCCATGGCATTCCGAACGGGATGTGATGCGATCTGGTGTCGCGCGTTCTCCTTATCCTTAGAAGGCGAGGCCTTGGAGTGGTTCAACTCCCTCCCCAACAACTCAATCGAAAATTTCGAGAGCATAGAACGAGTGTTCAAAAAGCAATTTGCCACTTCTAACACACAAGACATTACAATTGTGGACCTGATGAACTTGAGATAGGAGAAGGAGGAATCCTTGAAAGTTTTCATTGATAGGTATCAGAAGACTATACGACAAGTTGAGGGACTGACGTTGGAGTTGGCGCTACAATATGTCCTGCCGGCTTTGAGACCCGGACCTTTTAAGGACAGTATTTGCAGACGGCCCCCAAAGACTATGGAGGAACTCCGAGAGAGGGTCGCTGATGAGATAAGGGTAGAAAATATGAAACAAGGAGATAAGAAGGCAGCCTCGGAGGCTAAAATGGAGAAAGACGGTCGACGGCCAGAAAACCAAACGGGACGACACAAAATTGGGGGACCGAGAGAGGCAATCCGGCTTCCCCAATTCCAACAATACACACCGCTTAATGCCACTAGGGAGAAAATCCTCCAAGAAGCGCTAACCACTGAACTGATCCCGATACCCAAACGCCGCCCCACACCGCCCGGGGCGGACACCAACAAGCATTGTTTGTACCACAAAAACATGGGCCACTCGACGGAGGAGTGCATCACCCTAAGGGACAAAATAGAAGAGTTGATCCGAGCGGGGCACTTAAAGAAGTATGTTAAGAGCGAGAGAGCCCAAACCGCTAGACACAGAGAAAGGAGCCCTCACGGAAGCCTCACTCAAGAACAATCCGGTTATGACGACCGATACTATCGGGCACCACGCCGACCTGAAAGACACCATCGGCCAAGTCCAATGAGGAGAGACCGTAGTCACAGCCGAAGCCGTAGGCCGAATGATGACCGACCGGTGCGAGGGATCATCAACACAGTTTCTGAAGGCTTCTCGGGGGGTGGGTCCACTTCATCGGCTAGGAAGCGCCATCTTCGTACTCTCCGATCGGTCAACAATGTACAGAAGCGCCAATCCATGCCCCCAATCACGTTCACTGATGACGATTTCCATGCACCTGACCCAGATCAAGACGACCCGATGGTCATCACAGCAGAGATAGCTAGATACGAAATTAGTAAAGTCTTAATAGACCAAGGAAGCTCAGTTAACATACTATACTGGAAAACCTTCCAACAGATGGACATATCGGAGGATCTGATAGTACCCTTTCATGAACAGATTGTCGGCTTCGCGGGTTTGAGAGTGGATACCCGTGGATATATAGACCTATGGACATACCTGGGTACCGGGCGTAGTGGCGACGAGAGAACGGTGCGGTACTTGCTGGTTGAGGCTAACACCTCGTATAATGTTTTGTTGGGCCGGCCATGCCTCAATGCTTTCAGGGCGATCGTCCCCACCCCCATTTAACTTTAAAATACCCATCAGAGGCAGGAAGAGTGATCGCCGTAAAAGCCGACCAGAAGATAGTCAGGGCATGTTATGCAGCGGGATTAAAGCTTTACCCGCGTGAGGGAGGCAGCCGACCTAACCGGTCGGAGGTCGCCCTAGCAGATCTTGACCCGAGAACCAATATTGAAGACCGCATCGAACCCATGGGGGAGCTCTACGAGATCCCCATCGGTCTGAAAAGTGAACAGATCACACACATGGCGCGGGGCTTTCAAGGCGCCTTTGAAAAGGAACTAAGAGCAACCTTGTGGAAGAACCGTGACCTATTTGCATGGACAGCATCCGACATGTCGAGAATTCACCCTTCCGTGATGACCCATAAGTTAGCAATTTTCAAGGAAGCAAAACCAGTTGCCCAGAAGAGGAGGAGAAGGGGGGCCAAGAAGGGACGGGCAGCCCAGGAGGAGGTAGCGAAATTTATGGAAGTCGGGTTCATTAGAGAAGTCAAGTACACCACCTGGTTGGCGAACGTAGTAATGGTAAAAGAGGCAACCGGAAAGTGGCGCATGTGCACAAATTACACGGATCTGAACAAAGCATGCCCGAAAGACTCTCATCCCCTACCCAGCATTGACGGACTCGTAGATGGGGCGTCCAGTCATACCATCCTGAGCTTCCTCGATGCCTACTCAGGGTACAACTAAATACCCATGTACGCCCCGGACCAGGAGAAAACAACCTTCATCACAGAGAAGGGGAGCTACTGCTACAATGTCATGTCGTTTGGCCTAAAAAACGCAGGAGCCACATACCAACGGTTGATGGACAAAATCTTCGCACAACAGATAGGCCGGTGCATGGTACGTTTACGTCGACGACATGGTGGTCCAATCCAACTCTAACACCGACCATATTCGCGACCTTGAAGAAGTTTTCCGACAAGTTAGGTGGTATAACATGAGGCTAAATCCTGCAAAGTGTACATTTGGGGTCGCGACAGGAAAGTTCCTTGGCTTTATGCTGACCGCCCGAGGTATCGAAGCTAATCCGGAAAAATGCGCCGCTATCCTCGAAATGCGGAGCCCATCTAATCTAAAGGAAATCCAAAGATTGGTTGGCCGCCTCACTTCCCTGTCCCGGTTCATTCCTTGACTAGTTGATAAAACTCGTCCCATCATTAGAAAAATGAAGAAAGAAACAGCCGATAAATGGGACCCTGAATGTAAAAAGGCATTCCAAGACATGAAAACCGTCCTAACCGACTCGCCAGTCATGAGCCGCCCTTCGCCCGGTTATGAGTTACAGTTATACTTAGGCGTTTCAGGTGAGGCCGTAAGTGCGACATTGGTACAGGAGAAACCGGAGATGAAGCTCATCTACTTCGTAATTCGTAAGTCGCGTACTCCAGGGACCCGATATCAGATACCACCAGGTGGAAAAGGTCGCGCTGCATTACTCCACGCCTCCCGGAGGCTACGGTCGTACTTCCAAAGCCACCAAATCGTCGTGCGAACCGACCACCCGATCTAAAAAATTCTAAGGAAACCAGATCTCGTGGGTCGAATTATCTGAATTCGGACTGAGATACGAGCCTTGAGGGTCCATAAAAGGCTAGCACCTGGCTTATTTCGCTGGAGAATTACCTCCGGCCACGACAATAACCGAATGGAAGTTACACGTTGACGGAGCCTCAGGGCGAGCCGGAGGAGGCGCGGGTATTGTGTTGGAGGGACCGTGTGGTTTCCTGCTAGAGCACGCTCTAATCTTCAAGTTCAAAGCATCTAATAACCAAGCGGAATATGAAGCCTTGATAGCCGGGCTAGAACTAGCAACAGATATGGGGGTGAGAAACTTGACTTGTTACACTGACTCACGGTTGGTGGTGGGTCAAATGAACAATGAATATCAAGTGAAGGACGACCACCTCCTCAAGTACTTCCACAAAGCGTCGACTTTGAAAGACGGTTTCGACAACATCAAGATCGAACACATCCCGAGGAGCGACAACGCACAAGCCGACCTCCTGTCCAAGCTTAGTCAAGGGAAGGAGAAGGGCCAGCTAGCCACGATCATTAGGCAGGTCCTCTTACAACCATCCGCCGAATGCCTCAATACTTCTACGCAAACGAAAGCTAATTGGAGAGATGAGATCCGCTTACTGGTGGCAGGGCAAGACCAAGGAGAGACGATTAGCCCGGCCGAATCACGAAAAATAGCAAGATATGTTTTGATAGGGGGCGATTTATACAGAAGGGGATTTTCCACACCACTACTCAAGTGCCTCTCCACCATGGAAGCCCAATACGTACTAGACGAACTGCATAACGGGATTTGCGATTTCCACACCGACCAGCGTACACTGAAAGCCAAAGCTATCCGTTCTGGGTATTTTTGGTCCTCGATGGAGGAAGACGCCAAAAATATGGTCCAGAGATGCCCGACTTGCCAAATTCACGCCAATGAACCACAGGCCCCACCAGCCCGACTTCACAGCATACTATCACCATGGCCATTCTTTCAGTGGGGAATGGATATAGTGGGGCCTCTCCCTCCAGGACGTTCACAGAAAAAATTGCTACTGGTCGCCATTGATTACTTTACAAAATGGGAAGAGGCCCAAGCACTCGCCACCATAACGGCAAGTCAAGTCCAAAAATTCGTATGGAAGATTATCTGTCGGTTCGAACTGCTCGGAATCATCGTCACCGATAACGGACGGCAGTTCATTGACAAGAAGTTGGGAGAATTTTACAATGGCTTAGGCATCAAACATGTAACCAGCTCAGTTGAACACCCCCAGACGAACGGTCAAGCTGAGGCTGTCAATAGAACCATTGTGGCGGAGCTTAAAAGGAGGTTGGGGGACAACAAAGGCGCGTGGGTGGATGAGCTACTAGAGACACTATGGGCGTATAGGTGCACGCCGCACGACTCTACAGGGGAAACCCCCTTCAACCTGACCTATGGGACAGATGCGATGCTGCCGGTGGAACTGGGCGAGCCATCTCCAAATTAACGATGAAGAGCTGAGAATCGAGCTGGAAACCCTGGAAGAACGAAGGGACCGAGCCGCGTTACGGGCAGAAGCATGCAAACGAATGGTGGAACGCCAGTATAATACGGAAGTAAGGCCGAGAGCCTTTCAAGAAGGAGATCTGTAGGAGAGGCAAGACGGACGACCGCACACAGTAAACTAGCAGCGAGGTGGGAAGGACCCTTTTGAATAGTAGAATCCTTGGGAAACGAAGCTTACCGCCTTCAACACCCGGACGGGAAAACAATCCCTAACACCTGAAACGCCTCCCATCTGAAGTTCTATTTTAGCTAAACTTAATGTTATTGTCAGGCCGAAAGAAAAGTTAGCAATGCTTTATGTAACATTGAACGATAAATACAACATGCGAAAGATATTCAGCTAGAAAGATGCTCATACTAAGTTAATGAACGGAGTGTTATGAAAAAGAACCACTATTAACTTAACCGGACGGTGAACGAAGCTCCCCTTTATGGAACCCCTGCCGTCCGGGTCCACTAACTCAACCGGATGGTGAACGAAGTTCCTCCTCTGGAACTCCTGCCGTCCGGATTCAACGCACCATTAGCTTAACCGGATGGTGAACGAAGTTCCCCTCGGTGGAACCCCTGCCATCTGGTCCTCGATTTCTAAAGATTTTCAAACATTAACCTCGCCGATAAATAGCGTTCAAATGGAACCCTCACCAACCAGATAAAACAACTTAAGTATTCAAGCAAGCAATAACGAATGAGAAGCGAGGATGCGTAAAATAAACATGTATTCAAAATAACAGGCTAACAAAATGTATTCACCGCACGGTCAATTGCTATAGCGGTTACATCAAAAAACGCCGATAGAATACGACCACCAAAAAGTATATGTATGCCCACCAACAAAAAAAAAAACAATAAACTAGGTTGTTCCTTCAAGGATTCGCTCGGTCGCCACCATCACCACCGTCCGTTCCATCCTGATCACCTGCACCGCTAAAGTCAATACTGTCGGAATCCTCGATCGGCTTCATCACCCCATTATAAACATCCTGATTCATATCGAATCCCACGGCCAAAGGATCGACCTTCAGAAGATAAACCGCCTACCTCATAGCCTTGTTAAAACCCTCTTCATGCTCTATGGCGACGTTTTTGTCCAGCAAAGTAATCTACTCATTCACCTTCACCAGCTCAGTAGCCAGACGAGAGCACTCGGTTTTTTCGGCACGCAAATCAGTAGACAACCTTTCACTCTGACCGGCCAGCTCCTCCCCACGTTTACCCACCCTACGAACTTCCACCTTCAACTTCTTCACATCCTCCGAAAGCGTTTCCCCCAGTGCACGAGACGCCTTCAAATCTTCCTTAGTCTCTGCTAGTTCACGGCGAGCTTCATCCAAATCCGCCTGAAGAGGGCCGCTTCTCTCGGAGCACCCTTGGTGATCCAAAGTTAACCTCTCCACCTTGGCACGTAAGACATCATTCGCCTTCCTTTCTTCGGCCAGCTGGCGATTTACATCCGAATTGGATTGACGCCGATCGAACTCCCGCACACTAAGGGTCATCATAGCACCCCGAATGTAAACTCCAAGCC
Organism: Vigna radiata var. radiata; assembly: GCF_000741045.1. NCBI lineage: Eukaryota > Viridiplantae > Streptophyta > Magnoliopsida > Fabales > Fabaceae > Vigna > Vigna radiata. The sequence goes on from NC_028355.1 coordinate 14,127,118, forward strand.
AGCGCTTAACATCTCATCCCGTGTCATCCCTTCAATCACCGCCCGTTGTGAAGGGCCTGCCCGAAGACTTGAGTGCGCAATAGCGTTAAAGTTTGGATCGAATATGCCGGCCGGGAGAGAAGGGGGAGGGTGCGGCTCCCGATGACTCTTCTTCGACGAAGACTTCTCTGTTTCCTTCGACTTCTCAGCATCGTCGAATTTCCTCTTCCTCTCCAGAGGCGCAGCAGATTCGGTAGGAGTCCCAAACGACTCCTCCAGATTCAAGACTTGGAGGGGTCCCGCTCTACAGCTGTGTTAACATTGAGGGCGTTAACTTCAGGCTGAGGAGGAGGGACGACCACCGTCACCTGGCCCTGGGCATTAACCCCCAACCCAGTGTTGGAAGCTGCCCGACTAGAAGCTCCGGACGGACCTCCGATCCCTTTTGAAGTTGAGGACCCTTCTTTCGGTGCGACGAAGTCGCTCAGCTGGTCTTGCGAGGTGCGGGCAAACTCATGTATCCTAAGGTCAAAAATCAAATTCAGCTAAGTTAAAACAACGAAAAAGGAAAAATAATCAGAAAGATAAGCGTACCGAAAGCAATTTGATCAAAATCCTCATATTTCAAGCTATCAACGAAGCCGCGGGCTTTAAGGCGGCGGGACAGGTCATTGATCACCCTGACAACGTCGCGTTCCTCAGGGTTCATACGGCCGATAGCGAAGGCATTCATTCGGCGCAGATCCTGAGTCCAATAAAAAGGAAACATTGGAGCTCCGTCGTCGAAGAATTCCGAACGGCCCGATCCTTTTATTATCACCTTAAAATACCTTGTCTTAAAATTTTTAAACGACTCTGAAAAGAATTTAAACAGCGTCCAGTCGGATACCGATGACAGCGATACCCAACCGCGTCGAGGTAATGGACGGACGTTAAAGTAATGAAGAAAGACCTTCACCATAGGAGGCACTCCAACGGCGGCGCACAGGGAAGTAAAAGCCTGGATGGCGGCCCAACCGTTCGGATGGAACTGGCTTGGGGCGATGTTTAACTCTTGAAGAACTGAAGCTTGGAACGAGGTAAAGGAAATCCGGACGTACAATTGGTCGAACATATAAGTATATACAAAGAAAAAATCCTCACTACAATTACCCTTCCCATGGAAGACACGTTCATTTGGATGACTGACCCCCAAACGAAAAAACCGGGCGTCTTCGACATCCCTTGCAACTTGTGACCGCTTGGACCACCACAAAAGTTCTGCGCGAGTGCCAAAATCCGAAGTATAAAGATCGACGTCTGGTGACGCCCAGCGGTACCCTTGGATTCTTGGCCATCCACCAGCGGGCTCGGGCATTTCCGAGTCAACCCGAATACCGCCACGCAACAAGAATAACCCGATCCCATTTACTATCCGCTCTCCTCCATACACAGGTGAGGAAGGCCCCGAATCATCTGACCCCTCAAGAAACGACGACAAAACTTCATCAGGAGACCGCACCACCATCCCCGACGCACGGGCACCTGAAATACCGGGACCCGTTGACGTGCCACCCTCTGCACCGCCCGCCCTAACCACGCCGCCCTGACCCGCGGACTCCTCTGAGGAATACATACTGGCTGAAGACATTATTACCTGAGGGAAAAAGAATACTCTAGCAAGGGAAAAGAAGTTAAGTGCGTTACTCTCACGACCTAACCCCCTTTTTATAGTAAAACCACCCAAATCCTTCGCAACATCTAGACCCTTAAACGGGTCCTCATCCAACGAACCAGATTGAAGGGCGATTCCACTTCCCCACGTCGAAAGCACCCCCATTCGACACGTGTGTTTCCCGCCTAAACCTAATTTCAAAATAGCGCTCCATTCGCAGACGAAGCATTTTCAAGCCCAACGTCACACCGGTTACTAGGGCTTGGGGGGCCTAATGTACTGGTCGACTGGTTGAGCCGGACGAACCAAAGAAACCAAAATCCAAAAGCCACATCAGCAATATTTAAGATCAGCCGAAACGGCCGGACGACCATGCACAGGACCATGCAAAACCTATGACCGGACGACCAGGCACAGGACCATGCAAAACCTATGCCCGGACGGCCATTAAGAGGTTAAACATTGGTATGATTAATTAATGTAAGTTGCAATTATTAAGAATGGGCCTAGATTGGGCCGTGATTAAAAAATCACTAAACACGGCCCATGATAAAAGCCTATAAATAGCGAGCACTATTGACAGGTAAAGAGGATTCTGAACATTTATTACACCATTAATATTGCCTCTTACTGAATTGAGCGTCGGAGTATTTGTGACAGATACCTGATCGGACGATAACGAACTATAGACCAATTTCTTAAGCCGAGAGGAGCTAGGATTGGAAGATCTCGAGAAGAAATTGTGTAGCTCAGAAGTAACTCGTCTCCGTACCGAAACAGATGTATTTCAAATATTTTTTTAATTATGAATTCAAATAGACTGATAAAATAAATGATATTTATCATCTTCTCAAAAAATTATTAGAAATAGTTGTGAGAATATCATATCGGTAAAAAGTAGTTCATTACCCTAAAACACGAGCAAGTCTTTGTGGATGTCGTAGCCCAACTTCTCCAAATTGGGTTGCACCGCAAACTGAATCATGGGTGGTGGACCACAAGTTAACGCCAAGGTATCAGGAGATGCAGGTGGAACATGCTCTCGGAGGATAGTCTCGGTGATGAACCCCACACTGTATTCCCACCCTTCTCTTACGCTTTCTTGCACCACGTACCACACTTTCAGCCTGTCATGTTTCTTAGCCCATTCATCAAGCTCCTCTCTCAGCAATATATCATCCTCGGTTCGATTCGCGTATACCACATGCATTTCGGTGTGGTCCTCTGGGTCCTTTACAATGGCTTGAACCACTTGGTAGATGGGTGTGATCCCGGTGCCACCAGCCAACATGGCTAGCCTCTTGGCAAACCTAGGCTTCCCCTCGACCAGGAAGTTTCCTCTGCCGGTGTATTCTATGTGGCCTAGTGGGCCTTTCACGTCCAAGACAGAGCCAATGGGGAGCGAGTCCAAGTGTTGAGACATGGCCCCACCGTCGGGGAACTTAGGATGCACTCCTTTGAAGTAAACCTTGACGAGGAGGTCAAAGATACCCACTTCATCTATGCTGCTTGTGGGGGTGTAGGCTCGCATGCATAGCTTCTCGTCGACAGTGGCAGATAAGAATACGTGCTTCCCGACTGGCAAACCCATCAGCTGGTCCTCGCTGGGTAACGCAAAGCGGAGGAGCCTGACGTCGTTGGAGATGGAGGTTCTGGAGAGGAGCTTGCATGGGATTTTCTCGCGTGGGTTGAGAGCCACTTCTCTGATTGGGGCCAAGTGGGTGGTTTCAGAATTGTCATGTACGGAGGAGTTGGGGGAAGAGGAGTCAGAGGTGTAGTCGGTGGTCATGAGCTCACCGATTCGGTAGTCTTCGAGCATTGCCATGGCTTTTTCGGAGTGAATGGCTTCGAACTCTTCGGTACAGTCGGTGCCGGCGTTGATGAGGATGCTATCTGCGCCGCCAGGATGGTCTTTGAGGAAGCGGGTGCAATCGTAGACATGGCCGTGGACTATGATCCAAGCCGAATCTCTGTTGTTGTGTCTTCTGACTTGGGAGATGGAATAGGTTTTGGGGGATGTGTTCATGAATGGGGAGGAAACACTCTTCTTGAGGGATGGGTTGGACTCCGATGATATCTCCAGCTGTCTCTCTCGTTCCATCCATCCGCCAGATTGGTTGCCTGGTTGGGTGGGGTGCTCGAACACTATACCAATCTCACCCTTCTTCGGCTTGCACACGTTCGTCTTCACTCTGAACCAGCAGTTATTCATCATTCCCTGCAATTCAAAACCTTATTTCGTAAATTATTCATTAACATCAATTTTAATAAATAATTATTAAAAACCCAATTACTTTTAATCTTATGTATTTTTATTCTCATATTTTATAACTGTTATAATTACTTAAAGCTACTAATACTAAACCTAGATGCCTAAGTCATGGAAATAGCTATTTACCAACTGTCACTATTTTAATCGGGCCAAAGTTGTGTGCGATGTGAACCTACCAAACCTTGGTCGCTGTCGATGAGCACGCGGGAAAGAAAAACGACAGAGAGGTTGACGTCATAAGATCATAATAGGTAAAATAAAATAAAAACATATTGTGGTGCAGGAGTTAAAACATAATTTACCATTTTTTTCTATTTTCTTTTAATTTAACTTATTTTATTAGAATGTTAAGATAGAGTTTTTAAGTCTTACTGAAGTTGTTTTCTAACAAAGTTATATAGAATTAAAGGAATTATTAAAATAAAAACTGTAACTAAAAGAAAAAAGCAGGAAGAGTAGTAATTAAGAAAGAGTAATTTAGTTTGTTAAATGAGAAAAATAAGGTAGAGGTAATGAATAATGGATTTAAAAAAGAGAGAGGTAATTACTAAAAGATTCCAGATGAGTTTGTGAGGCTGGGTGTTGAGGGCCTCGTCCCAAGCTCGCACCGCAATATCTTTTGCTGCGAGAAGATCCAAAACCTCCACCTCCAAGGACCAGAAACACCAACACCAGTACTTCCCATATTTGTTCGGCTTCTCCGGACATTCCACGCTGCACACTTGCCACGTTTCACCACCGTCCAGCGTTACCTCCACACGTGTCACCTTTCTCCCACCTCCTGCATCAACAATCATATCAGTGTATTTTCTCTTCTTTCTCTCTCAAACCATCAGCGTCCAAAAAAGAACTGGCAATATTTGATGATAAGAGATGAAACTGACCAGAATAGGCGTAGCCTCTGATGAAATAAGGTATCTTAGTAGTCCATGAGTTGATGGGCAAGATCTCTTCGTGAGAGGGCGTTGTTATGACGGAGTTTATGTTCACCTCGTTGATGCAATACTCTGGCTTGTACCACCAAGCTACAAATTTTGATACACAGACAATATATACGCACTTTTGATCACAATCGATAATAATTTATAAACCCAGTAATTGGAGGGAAGGGAAATACCTTCTGCATTGGCAAGTTCGGCGTCAACGTGAGATGGAAGCACCCTGTTATCCATGTAATGGTAATAGCTTTCAGATTGCTGGGTAGAGACAACGATCCGCTTCAACCATTTCACCATGCGGCCACCGACGAAACCGGGTATTATCACCCTAACGGGGAAGCCATGATCCGGGGACAAAAGCTCCCCGTTTTGCATATAAGCGAGGATGATGTCGCGAGAGGGATCGAGTGCAACCTCCCTCGTGATACTGGTCCCGTACTTTGACCCACCGTCAGCTGGCAGATCCTCGGAGCCTTCGAAGCACACGTGAAGGGCTCCCTTCGCGCGGCTGTAGATACCGCACCGCTTCAACAGGGCCCGCAACGGTATACCGCGCCACACCGAAGTAGATATGGCGGCGGGCCCCCAGTGGAAGCCGATGCTCTGTTTCACCATGTTCTGTTCCTTGCGCCTGTTCCCAGCGCAGACAAGTGTGGCAGGGAACTCGCGGATGGGAAAGTCGTTGACCAGCTGTTCCATGGTGAAGCACGTGGGCCGACTAACGAGGCCCTTGACCTCAACGGTCCAGTCATCCCAGCGAGCCCGTGGCACGGGTCCGTGGTTACGGACGTAGTGGAGGGGAACCGGAGTGATGAAACCGTGGTGCATGAGACGAGAGAGGGGTGGCTCTGAGTTTAAGGGGTGCTTCCCCGTCAACCGGATCAGGGAAGCGTTTCGTTTGACCCAGTGGTCGGAGGTTCCATCGTCGCGAGGGTCGAAAATGGAGGATTCAACTTCCACGCTGGACTTTAGAATGAGTTCCTTCAACACAGTGGTTTCTTCTTCGTCGTCGCTTGAGGAATCGGAGAGTGGTGGTGGGAGGGGTAACTTGATAGGACGCGGGAGTTCCGGAGCGGGCTTGTAGGAGCGAACGACGGTGTGTTGGTGGACGGTGAACGGACGGTTGTGGACTGAAGCCGCCATTGAGGGAATGGAGGGAGTGAGAGCAGTAGGAAATTAGGAAAGATGAGTTTTGTTTAAGAAGTGATTATACGTTGATAGAAGGAAAATTGTTTTTGAATGAAGGAAGATGCAGGGATTGGGGGAGTTATATACAAGACTGGTGGGGGTACGAAAGGAAATTTACGAAACCATGATGTTGAGGGAAAAGAGTGAGACTATTCTGTGTACCATATACCATGTCCCACTCAAACCAAACTTCTATAATCCACCCATTCCCTTTTCATAAATTATTTATTCTATTATTATAAACAAAAAGCCTCTTTTTTCAAATATTCTTCTCTAAATTAATCTTACACTATCTCAATCAATCATTTTTCATTATTCATATGCTTTCTTTATTCTACATAAATCAATCAACTTATTACATATTAGCCTCATTTTATTAAAAAAATAATAATCACCTTCTTTATTACAAAAATTATCACATCTTTTATAGCATGTCTTATGATTTCTATATAATTAACTTTAGACTTTTCTAGTTTTAATAAATATGATGCGAACATTGAATGTCAATTTAATACCGTAATAACATTTTAAAAAATTAATCAAACCAATTGTTCTATTGATTTATGTAATAATATTAGAAGTTTCTTGTATTAAAGAAATGAGAGGATATATAACTATTTAATAGACTCTCTTTTTCCTCTCAATATTCTTATTATTATAAAAGCTAAAGTTTCACTTTTAAATATTTTGTTCCGTATTGATTTTAAAATAATTATTATAGATGTTAATGGTTATACTGTGTTTGACAAATAACATAAAACATATATTTCGGATATTATATTCTAATTAGGTTCATGATCTTTGTAATAAAAAGGTAAACTGGTTATCTTACATGCAGCAACGACATATACTCCAACAACAAAAAAAGTGTACATAAGAAGGAAATCTACTAAAATAAAGATAGCGGTGTAAATAAAAAGCAAGAAATTGCACAAAATACGTGGCAAAAAAACTAAAATTTCAAGAATAAATAAGTTAACTCTATTTTGATAAGCACTCAAAAATGTCTTTTAATTATTTATTCTCTATCACTAAAGACAAATGGTGTGATAAACACCATTATTGTTCAAAAAAGAAGAATAGTTAGACTAAAAATCAAAGAAAAAATATTTATAGGTTAGCCTGTATATTGTAGCGGTTCCGAATTAAGCTATTGGAAAACCTAATTCTCAACGTCATAGATAATGGGTGAAAAATATGTGAATTATGATAACAAAATGACATCATTTTTTCTTAAGAAATGTTTTGAAAAAAACAAGTGGTTTTCAAAATATTAATATAATTGCTAAGGTGAATTATGTATTTTTCAAAATTTGCATCATTATATTTAATTAAGAACTACTCAATCAATAATTATTATATATTTAATTGAAAATTTGCTTAGTAGTGATAATGATGCGTTTAAATAATTTTCATTTAACACCTTAAATTATTAATGATAAATTAATATTTTTATTAGTAATAATGTCATATTATAAATATCAAAACAATAATTTAAGTTTTATGAGTTGAAAAAATTGACTGTTATTATTAAATTGAATTTATTATTGATGACAAATTCATTCTAAGACGATAAAATATACAGCTATTGTTTTGTCTGAAAAGTTGTGACAAGATTGACATATGCATAAAGATAAGATATAAGATATGTAGATAGATGTTAAGGAAGTATTTTCTAACTTCAACAAGTTCAAAATAAAATGGGTAACATATAATAAATATTGAATTATCGTTTGGTTAATTAGTTATTATTGTTTATCCTTTGAATATATTTTGTGTCATGCAACTATTTTAACAAATTTGATACTAGGTATATAAATAAATTTATATGAAATTATTATTATAATATGTTAAAGTTATTAATATTAAATTTATTAAATTACTATTAATATTAGCTTAAATTATTAATTTAAATAAATATATTCAATTTCTATTTTAATTATAATTAATTATTTTAAAAAGATTAAATATGTTTCATTAAGTGAAAATTAGAATTAGTTTATTTTTGAAATTTTGATTCAATTTAATTTATTTTTGAAACTTTGGTTCAATCTAGTTTACTTAGAGAAAAATTATAAACTTCAAAGATTTTAATATTAAAAATAGTAAAATTTTTATTATAACAATTTATATTATTCTTATTAATATTTTAAATATTTTTTAAAATAATACATTCAAAAATTAGATAATCAGAATTTCTCTAATTCGGAACATTTTTCGATTATCATCATTAGAAACTACGTTGATCATTTGTTTCCTGGATAGTTTAATTTTACTATTAAAAAGTGTCTACTTTTCAAAACAATTTCCTGAGCCTAAAAATTTATAAGTTTGAATATGATTTTGGTTTTGTAAGAAGAAAAAGAAATACTGAAATTAATCAGAAATTACATAAATTAGTTAAATTCTTTATATTAAACTCACTATATATAATGGATACTAATGCGATTCTAAAAAGATAGAAGAAAGTCACTCTTTTTTTTTCCCTTACAAATTTTAGTAAAATATATATATATATATATATATATATATATATATATATATATATATATATATATATATATATATATATATATTGTAAAGACTTAAAAAAAATGAGTAAGCCTTGAGATAGCCAAGTAACAGAAAATGAGAGGGCAAAGAGCTTATTAAAAAGTAGTGTGTATTTAAGTACTCAATTTTAAAGTGCTCTCATATTTTCTGAAAAACCTTTGCTACGTTTCAAAGCTAATCACTCCCTTCTTCTTTGCTTTCCACTAGAATTCTCTCCCTGAACCAATTGTTCCAAAATCAGGAAGCAATTAAGAAATCTAGGCACTGCAAGCTTCAATTTAACCGATCGATTTCCCCTTTCTTCCACCGGTAAGTCGTTCTTCATCAACCTGTGCTTTAAGAAGTTTTGATCATGCAATGAAACTGTTGCATGTAGCTTTCCTGAGCATTTCACTAATTCCCAATCAAATTTAGGTTCTAAAATCTGTTTTTCCTTTCCCAATTGATAACCTATAGTGGTTCTAGCTTATTTTGAGTTACAAGCCAGCTATTGGGGTTTTCGTGGTACTGTGCAGTGAAATTTTGAGGTAAGGGAAGTTAGGTTCTAAATTCTTGTTTGAACAATATCTGCATCCTTGTTTGATCTTTAGGTAGAATTATTACAATTTGATGCATGTATAAATTGGGTGAAGAATTGCTTTACTTTTGAACTGGATGTAAAAGAACATGTGCTGAAATTGATGTTTTATGGCTTGTGTTTGATATGAACTGATAAGTGAGCAATTGTGAATTGTATGACTATGTATATGATGTGAATTTTATTGTTTAAGAATGAGGATTCAGTTTTCTGCAGATTGTGAGTAAATGGCTAAGTCAATTTCAACATTTGAGTCAAATTAGGGAACTTGAGTAGTGAATTTGAGAATTATAGGTTAGACTTAGGTTTAGGCTATTGCAGTCACTTAGGTAAGTCATTTATGACTTATTAGAAGCATAAAAAGTGTCTGAAAGAGTCTCTAAACAGTGAATGTGAATCCAAGTTCCTAAGTGAACCAATATAGAGTTTTTGATCATAATTCTCTGCATATCTTTTAGAGTTTTGAGTTAGGATAGTGTGTGAGTCTTCAAACAAGTTAGATTCAACCTATACTTCGAGTTAGGAGTGTCCAAAATTCACCAAAAGGCCTAAAACGAAACTTAGGGGTGTGAGTTCTTCCAAATCTGCACAATCTGCAGAAAATTCTGCAGAATCCATGCCTGGGCGCCCTTTGATTCGGCGTTTGCCAGAAATATGGCGCCCGGGCGCCCCTAAAGGGCGCTGGGCGCCCTTTTCTGCTGTTGCTTTTATTTTTGATAGTTTGAGGGGTTCCGGATGTCCGTTTTGGACGTTCTTTAGGTCGTTCTGGGGGTTTTAGACCCTTCCGGAACTGTTGGTGATGGTTTCAAAGTCATTTTCCTTGTCTAAGAATGAGTTCATTGGATTTTGGATCGTTTGTGGTTTTTTTGAAGTGAAATTAATGTTATATATATGTTTGTATGCAAAGTAAAGTTGAAGGGTTACATGTACATGGTTTTATATTGATTCAGTGAGATAATGTCATGGTATTTGGTGGTTCATGTGTTGAGTTAAGTTTCAAAGTAAAATTATGGTTATTGGACGTAATTCCATGATCCTCAAGGGAGGTTACATGGTGGTGCTACTATAGTTTGTCGTGATTGACCGTATGAATGGCCGGAGTTCAAGATGGGGTTTACTTTGACATTCTAATGACCATCCATGCTCAATTAGAGAGTGATGAGTCATGCGGTGAGAATAGGAGGAGGTCCTAGTCTTGGGTGTCTCCATTTTATATGGGCCAAGATGAGTTTGGTTGGACTTACACTTGTGTGTGGTTGGGTGAAACCCCTCGGCAATGGCTTTGCAAAGCAGTAGGGCCACCACAAGTGCACAAACCCCTGGAACTCGACATTTCATACTAGTCCGGACGGTCAAATCACGTGGTCTGTCATTGGTATCAATCAAATGCTTTCGGTTACAGTTGTGTTGTATCATTCTCATTACATGCTTGAAATACTTGATTGATAACATGTTTCTTTTTTTTATATATACCTAGCTTACCCTTGCAATTGTGTGTGTTGTATGTATTTGCCTTCCTCCTTGCGATGATCATCCAATCCTTTGGATGTGAGCAGAAGCTGATGAAGTACCACTGGAGCAAGCATTGGAGAACGAAGAAGACGCAGCTTCCAGTTCTTAGGATCTTTTCTAGCTTTTGTTTTGTCATGTTCTATATTTTTGGAAACACTCTTTAAGCATCCTTAAATCTTTAGTTGGTCATGTATTTTGGAGAATTATTAAACTTGTATCAAATTTTAAATTTCAACCATATTTTGGATGATTGTATGCTTAATACTGTCCTTTATTAACTCTTAATTGCTTTCTCGTACTATAATAGCTGAATCCTATTATATGTATGTCTATATAATATTTGGGATGTCACATATATGATTGATAAAATAATACATATCTTGAAAATTTTAATATCATCAATGGTAGTTATATATCGAATTTAAAGTCCATAACACTAAAAACATTTTAAGTTTTTATTTGATTTTTCTTATACTGTTGTTGTAAAGTATTTTGGTGTATGGGTTAAAATTTTGTTTCGCAGACGTATGCTTGGGTCAAAGAGCATCGAGGAATGGTCTATATGTTGCAATTTTTTTTTTTTGCAGTTATTTTATGTTCTTCATTAGACAATGATTGTGTTTTTTTTTTTTTCACTTTTTTAAGTTTTCACGTTATATTGTTATATTCTTGTGTTAATTGTTTTTTTTTTCCTTATTTCTCGTAGGTAATTTTCAGGAGTAAAAGACGGTGGTATTCTTTATGATGATGTTTTTTTTTCAACAGAGTGTTATTAGAGTTTATGATTTGATAGAATATTCTTATTATGTTTTGTAGTTGCAGTTTAGTTAAACAAATTCTTTTTTATTGGAAAATCAATAATGATTGTTGAAGTTGCAGTAACATTTCCAATTATTATCAAATTTGACCATGAAATTTGATGGAATGATAAATTTAACTTGTGTCAGAAGTCAAAGATGTACCAATACAATATGGATTGCACAAATCATTAAAAAGTGCATGGACATTGACTAATATATTATAGGGTATGTGGTGATTATACACGGATATTAGTCAACACATAGTATGTTTAGTAGTTAAGAGAAAAAATGCCAACATAATTCATAGGTGGAGGTAAGATAAAGTTTTATCTACATTATAATTTGGAACAAAAGATTTTATAATGCTTAATTAAGTAAAAGAGTTTAAATTTTTCATAAATAAAATAATGAATATATATTTTAAAGTATTTCTTTTAATGAAATATAATGTGTATTTATAGAGTTTTTATGTCTTATATCTTTATGTGATTTAAACAGACAATGTCATATATTGATCTATGATATTAGAAGACATCAACGACAGTTAAAAAATATAATAATGATTTTTTAGATTGTGTTACAATGTTCTAGCAAAGGATACATATCTAAATGTAGATAATGGTCCGAACGGTTCTCTAGTTTCTAGTTCAAAATGTTAAAGCCACGTTATACGACAATGTAAATTTGTTTAATATTTGTAATAATTGTATTGATATATATTTCTTCAAATATAGTTATAAAAATTGGAATTCTTAAATAAATTTTAGGCTTAAACCCTCCCTTAGTCCTAATATTTGTGTGAAAAATTCTCAAGTTTTGAACTGTCTCAATTGGGTCATAATTTTTGTAAAAATGCACACATTTTACCCTAACCGTTAAGTTGTCTCAAACGACGTTAATTGATGTTGAGATGTATTTTTTATTTTAGGCTTAATCCCTCCTTTGGTCCTTATGTTTGTGTGAAAATCTCAATTCGGTCCTCAAATTTTGAACTGTCTCAATTGGGTCATAATTTTTGAACTGTCGACAACGGTGGCATTTTTTAGTTTGAGAGGGAGAAAAGGTGTCAGTCGGGGGTTTGAGGGTTTGAGGGTGGAGGAATGAGTGAAATGTGATCAGCGATTGGAAGGAAAAAGAAACCATAGCCACGTGGATTTAATGATTTTAAAACATAAAAAAATTACAGCTTAGTTCAAAGTTAACGTCGTCTCAAACGGTTGGGGTAAAATGCTGTAAAATGTTTGCATTTCATAAGGACTTGAGAAAAAACTTGAGGACCGAAGTGAGATTTTCACACAAACATAAGGACCAAGGGAGGAATTAAGCTTAAAATAAAAAATACATCTCAACATCAATTAACGCGAGACCAGTTAACGGTTGGGGTAAAATGTGTGCATTTTTACAAAAATTATGACCTAATTGCAACAGTTCAAAACTTAAGAACCAAACTGAGATTTCCACACAAATATTATGACCAAGGGAGAGTTTAAGCCTAAATTTTACAAGTTGAAAGAGAATTCTTAGGATATCATCCCCGTTCTTAGAAAGAATCGACGTGCTAAGGTTGTTTTGCTTGAAAAAGGAAACAAGTGTTGCACTTTTTGTTTGTTTGAGTAAGGATATTTTGGCGAATCTAAAGAGGAGATGCACATGAGGATGCTATTGCAGCATAGATTTTTAAAGTGTAGGAGTTTGCGGCCAATGAATCTGAAGAGGCAAAAAGGTTGCGTCGAGGTGCCACAATTGTTGTGGCCAATGGGTTTAAACTGAGTGGTCGATCTACTAGCCTTGTTTATTTTATTGTTTAAATAAAAAGCAATGCAATTGGGGTCAAATGTCTCCAAGATTCCCATGATTGGAGAGCGTTCAAAGATATAATTTAAAACCTCATGTAAAAGTGTAGAGTGTTACATGATAATATGTTAATAATTTTTTTAATAATGTTAGACAATAGATTACTTCTTACTATTTTATTAATTTATATATTTAAAACGGATTAATTATAAATTATCACGTAAATAATTATGAAAAATTTATAAAAAAAAATTGTTAAGAAAACATTTTCTTATATAAGGAGAAAAAAATGAGAGGGACAAGTTTGGTATTGCGAAGTGGCGCGTGGTCTGTCCCAACAGCCAAGGAACGACCCAAACAAAAACAAGGGGCTGTTTTACGTACCAACCCAAGACACGGAAATTGAATAAGCCCTCCCTAGTAAAACAAATCAACAATATAAACCCCACCCGCATTAGCTACAAATCATAAATGTTAAATGTTATTGAACTCTATGGTTATACAATCATATCTACTTGGTAGATCAAATAGTTATAACTTAATTAATTGAATCGTTATTTCACAAGATATACATCAACAATAATTAATTAATTTAGAGAATAACATGATTATTAGTAATTGAAGACGGTTGTTAGTCAGAATTCATTCTGAAAATTATAAATACAAATTTAAAATAAAAATAAATAAATAATTACATTTATTATGTATTAATTGTTATAACAATCCAATTAAGAGTGATTACACAAAACTTAAAAAACTTATAACTTCGATTTCATAAACTGAAACGTAACTTAATCTGATTAAACTAATTCTATCTTAATAAAAATGAAATTTTTACCAAAAAGAATATATAATTAAATATTGTAAAAATGATATATTATGATTATATTTCTGAGTATTAATTAAAAATGAGGAAAGTAAAAGATATAAAAAAGAAAATCCATTGGGATGTTAGAAAGTGTTGAAGAAAATCCATTGGGATGTTAGAAAGTGTTGAAGAAAATCCATTGTGGAGTCACCCTTCTGTCTGTCACTCAATTTCTCATTCTCTTTAGCAGCAGACCTTCTTCCTTCTTTCCGATCTCTGTTAGTGCTCATCATTCTTCACGGCACCTCCATCCGTTCTCTTTGATTCATTATCCCTCTCGAAAGGTAAGTGTTGTGTTGTTCTGGTTTGCCTCTTTGCAGGTTGAAAGTTGGATACAAACCCAATTTTGAAATTCGATGGCTACGTATGTGAGCAAAGACGGATAATAAATTTTGAAAGTATGCACTCTACGTTCTTATTCATTATCGAACTATAATACAAACTTTTGGCATCAAATGAAACTGACAAAATAACCCATTTGGCAACCACTAATATTATAAATGGTAAGTCAAGCACGATGTCTTTAAAAGAATTATATTGGTTTAGCTAATTATAATTATTTACTAATTTACACAATAAATATGAATATCATTAATTTCGAACAAGTTAAAAATATATAAAATTGTAAATGTAAAAATTTTAAAAATTTATGTCAGTGAGGTTGGATTTCATGGATCAAATTATATGCAATCATCTACACAATATATTTTTAACATAATCAAACATTCATACAAGTTTCTAATCCCTTAGATGACAAATTTTAAATCATTACTATTAATCTCTTAAATATTCAAACATTAAAAGTAATGTTTAAGATCAAACCTTCTTGGTTGTTCTACCCATGTCTCAGTTCCAAAGCAAGCATTTACGTGTCTCAGTTCCAAACTACAAAGATATCAAAAATTCTCATCATGCACGTAAATAATAAGGATAGAGCATGAAATTAATGAAGGATATTTTTAAGGTTGTCAAACTCGAGAATTGACGTAAACTTGTGAAAATCTTTTACTTTCCATGAAAAAAAAATATAAATAACATCCTAATTCAAATAAAATAACAAAAATATATAAATTCAAATACATAAGTTCATAGAAATATAATGTAAAATATAAATTGAAATGTCAAAGTCTCTACCTAATCCTCTAATCCTTTAATAATGGTGTCATCATCTCCATCATCATCCTTATCTAACTCTTCCTCTGATGAATGTTATGCATCTTCATTGTCTCAAAATGTTATGTTATTAAGATCAAGAACATCTAGAACACGATCTATTGTTGCTCCATCTAAGTGAACATTTTCACCATCATTTTCACTTTCAACTTGATCAATCTCAACAACATCATCTCCCTCTTCAACTATCCATTCATCATCTAATTCAATATCATCAAATGGAAGAGCTATAGTTTTTCGAATCTATTTTTCAACTTGGAGTTATACATCACATAGACTAAATCATTCATCTTTTTTGGATGCAAATGGTTCCTTCTCTTTGTATGAACATAATAAAGAAATTTATAAATTAAAAATAATTTAAACTACCGATTCAAATGAGTTCCAATTACGCTCACATCCAGAAGAACTACAAGTCAAGCTTAGAATTTGAATAGCAAATCTCTTCAACTTCAGAGTTTCATCACCAAACATGTCCCACCATTCCCCATAATTTAACTCTTTTCTACACTCCTTTGCATCTTCCATTCCAAAAAGTCCTCTAGCATAATGAAATTCAACAATTTGTAAATTAATTTTTCTTCTTTCTGACATATCTAGTATCAATCTTCTCGTGCAAATATACAATCCTTATTTCACCTCTCCACCATCATCACATCTAAAGTTAGGTTCATAGTGGAAATGGGGTTCAGAAAATAGGCAGTTGCATGCAAAGGCATATGGAGTTGATTATCCCATCGAGCATCAAAAATCTCCAAACCTCTTCATAACTACATCAATTATGCTATATCAGAAATAATTTCACACATAAGTAATTAAACATTAAATGAGTACAAGTTTGAAAATTTACCTCTTTTTGATATTGTTAAAGTTAGACCTAATATTCTCTTTTGCACAATCCATCTCTTCATAAATGAAACTCATTGCGGGTTTTACATATGGGTCCACTAATCTTAAGACCACCATAAGAGGGGCAGCAACTTTCAAGTATATGGAGACATTCTTCCAAAACCGGCTATCTAATACCACCTATTCTACTTTTCTACCCTGTGAAGTTCCAAACTTGCTTATCTTCCACTCTTCAAAGCTAAACATGGTCAATAATGATGCCTTCAATTCATGAAGACAAGTAAGAGTTAAATAAGCTAAGGCAAATCTAGTCATATCCGGTCTTATCAAGTCTCTACCTTTAGTGAACTTTTTTAATAAGGAAATCAACATTGATCTTCCATAAATGTAAGTGGTAATCTTTCTTCCCTTCTTAATTGTCAATTCATGGACCTTTAAATTTTTTTTCAAAATCTTCAAATATCAAATCAATGCAATGTGTTGCGCATGGAGTCCAATACAATATTTCCCTCTTTTGCATCAACAACTCTCCAGCTGTCTTGAAATTTGCAACATTATCACTGACAGCTTAAACAACATTTTCTTCTCCAACATTTTGAAAACTTTATCAGTTGTTTTTTAGATGTATGAAGTGTCAAGTGAATAAAGAAAAATCGTCCATTTAGGACTATTCACCAAGAAGTTGCAAATAGAACATTTTTTTCTATCTGTCCAACCATCAGACATAATTGTACATCCAGTTCTCTTCCGCTCCTCCTTATAATCCTCAAGGATTTCATCTGTTTTATTCATAGCTTGTTTCAACAACTTTTTTCTAATGTCATGATAAGATGGTGGTTTGTATCCAACTCCATAATTATCCATCATTTCACACATCTTTGCAAATTCTGGATTTCTAATTACATTAAAAGGAATGACACTGGTGTAAAAGAATTCAACCACTTGAGCATCAATTTCTTCTTTGTATCCCTTTTCTATCATTTGATTTATAGTTGCTTGGACTCCTCCCTTGCTAGTACTAGCAACATTTTTGTTTTCCTTTAAAATCGAATACCTTGTGTCCTCTTTCAAGACTCTCACTTTCTTTCTCGTCTTCACTGATATTTATCATTCCTTTCTTTGATGATGCATTCTTGGCTTCTATAACTATTTTTATCATCAAATTTTTTCATTTCGTCCGAAACAGAAGCACAAGGTTCAGAATCCTCCCTTGTTCCAGCAATATGGTGTTTAAATCTAAATATACATTCACTCACAATCTTTAAGCAATAGTTACATTTCACTTTTCTTCCATTACCGTTAACGTCAAACCCATGTTTCCATCCAATATCAGATCGATTTCCCAGAGCTTTTTTACTTCTACTCTTGGTGGATAAAGATGTAACTACATTAATTTTTGTTGAATTTGATGAATTTCCAAACATGATGCTGTAAACTTTTTCACGAAAAAATCAATGACAAAAAGACTCAGTTAATATTAAATATTTTATTTTACATACTAAAATAATAAAAAAAACACTGCCTACAAATTGTAATTTTTATTATAAAATCAGAACCTTATTTATATAATAAAAGTACATTATGATAAAAGCACACATTGACGGATTTTCATTATAAAATCAATACATCTTTTATATAATATTAATAAAAGTATATTATAATAAAAGTAGACAGAGACGTCATGTCATCTCTCATCTCTTTAATCAAAATTTTCATTATAAAATCAAGACATATTTTATATAATATTAGTAAAAGTATATTATAATAAAAGTACACAGAGACATCACATCACCTCTCATCTCTTTAATCAAAATAGTTCATTTATATAATAAGTTATGACAGGAAATAGTCACATCACCCTTTAATGAAATTAAAGATATATAATTGTATGGTAAAAAAATTTTACCACAAGTCACGGGCTTTTGAATGAATACTAAAAACATTCAAAAAAAGACACATGTAATCACATCTAACAGCAGAGCTCTAGGAGGTTTTTGAAACGAAAAATTCTTTTACTCACCACCACAGTGACGCCACACAAGAACTACGACAACAAGCATGTCAACGATCACGATGGCGAATAAGACGCGACCACGAGAAAGTCGAACGACGACCACGAATGAGGCGAACGATGAGCGGCTGAAGTGCGTGACTACGAGCCAACGAAGCACGACCACGAAACGTGACGGCGAATGCAACAGTGAGTGCAAACCAGGCCACCAGAGCATGACGACAAGACCACGAACGAGAACGCTACAAACGGCGACCACGAATGACGATCACGAATGCAGACAGTGGTAGAGTGAAGCACAACGAAGAAGAGAAACCCAATCAGGTCATTAAATACTAATCTCAATGAAATCTTCTTTGTTCGTTTTTACCTCTTTTAAACTCTCCAAATCGTGGCAAAATCGCGATTTTATACGATTTTACTGAGTTTGCTAACAAGTCCAACGAGTTTACTACCGAGTTAACTCGGCAAGCACGACTAAGAACGTAAACTTGTCTGAGTTAACGAGTTAACTTGAGAGTTTGATAACCGTGGATATTTTATTGCACAAAAAGAGTTACAAAGAGTTTTGATACACTATATTCAACTCCAATGATATAAAGTTTAGCTACTCATAGACATCTAGAATACAATATGGAGTTGGAATGATGAAATGGAAGATGGAGTCCTTGCACCTTAGAAGAGTTTGAACCTGAGCTTGGAATCTCTTTTGTGTCCATTCACCAAAAAGTGCATTTCTGGTTTTCTCTAGACACTTCTTCAAAAAATGCATACTCGTTGGATTAACATTTTAACACATTGGGTGAGTGACAAAAAGTACTAGCTCGTTGGGCAACGACACCGCTCGATGATTATCTTCAACTGGCACATAAACAATTAATAAATGTGAATAACAAGCAATTGTCACCATTATCATCTTCTTGGTGAAGAACATTCTCCTATTGCTCATCAACATCAGTATTAACTAATGTGGTAGCTTCTCCAACTTCACATTTTTTTCTACAAACAGATGCCATAAGTTTCTTTTTAGCTTCACCTTGTGCAAAATTCTCAACTCAGTATGTAGAAACACCTCATGTTTTTTCATTTCTATAACAAAATTCAAACAAAAGGCCAATACTCCTAACAAATAACTAATGTTTTTTAAAAAAATAAATAAACAAAACAATAACACACAAAATAAATAAAATTAAAAAAAAAAACTAACAATACTATAAGCCATTAAAAATAAATTAAAAGAAGATTTAAAAAATTAAAATAAAAATTATATAGATATATATTAAATTTCAAAATCTAATACAATACTTAATTATCTCTCAAAATTCAATAATTTTTTAAATCGAATTTCAAAATCTAATAATTTTTTTAATGAAATTTTGAAATTTGATATCTTATTATGAAATTTCGTACCCTTCTTAATGAGTAATACATATTTTAAGCCGAATTTTAAAAGTTTGAATTTTAATAAAAGATTTACAAATTGCTCATCTTCACAATTATTATCCCAAGTATACAATAAAAGAATGTATAAGTTTAGTAAATATAATGCATACAGTTGTTTAAATATTGTGGCATGACCATGCTTGCTTTGAAAGTGGAATGTGAGTGAAAGTGTGTGGAATGTGGTGTGTGGGGGATAAAGATGTGTGAGTGGTGTCTAGGTTAGGAAGTGTGATATCCTAATCAAAAAGTTCAACCAGGGGATTAAAAACAAGGATCCCGATATTCTAACAACGCATATTTGACAACGCCTTTGACAACGCCACGTGTCGCGTTGTCATTGGTTGCATTTGGAAATCATTTTTTAATATGAAAAATTGAATTGGAGTGGTTTTCCGAAAGTGCCCCTGGTTATTTTTGCAGTCCATGCTCTCCTAGGGATTTCATTTTGAAAATTTCGTTCTCTCTCCTAGGGATTGCATTTTGAAAATTTCGTTCTCTCTCCAACGCGCACTCTCTTCTCCCATTGCCATCTTAAGGTTTTTTATTTTAATTTGTGTGTTTCATTCGTTCAATTGGTTTCTCTTGAGCTTCAATCTGGAGGTCGTTTTGGTGTGGAGTTTGTGGTCTGCTTTATCGGGACTCCGTGGAACGTTTGATTGAAGGTTGTGGTTCTTTATTTGTTTTTGTGGAATGTGGTTTTTGTTTGAAGTTTGAACATGGTGGTTCTTTAATTTGTCCATTTGTAATGTTTTTTTTAATTTTAAAATCTGATTTGTATAACAGTATTTTGTCAATCGTAGGGATTTGTTATTGAAATTCACGTGTTCGATATTTGAAGTCATGGGTTCGTCTGGTGATAATGGTTCTTCAAACAAGGTATGACCTTTATCGTGGTTACGTTATCGTATTGTGGTTTTGGGTCATGATTGTGGTTTTGGGTCATGATATTAGTTGTTTATGGTAACAGAATGCATTGGTTTTTGGTGAAGATTTTTTTGTTGGTTATTTGTTTTAAAAAAGGAATGTTTGTGTTGTTTGTTGCAGTTATTTGTTCGTCATTCAATGAAAACCAATTTTGTTGCTGGTTTGAATGCGATATTGACCGAGGAGCAGAAGGATGTTATTTCGAAGACGCCATTTGCATGGTTTTTAGAATTGCAGGATAATTTGAAGATTGGTAGGAATATTTTGAGTGATTTACTGATTAGATGGGTTGATGAGAGAGGTGGTTTTAAATTTGAAGATAAAATTGTTGAATTCAAGGAAGAGGATGTCAGCTTAGCCTTAGGTTTGGGTTTAGTTGGTGATGAAATTAACTTGAATGCCAAATATTTTTCACCAAGTCCATTACGGAAATTCTTTGGTACAGGAAAAGGAAAATATGAACTTGATATGATATATAATTTTGTGTTGAAAAAACACAAAAAGTTGCCTTGTATGGATGTATGTAGCCTTTACCTTTTTGTTGGAATAAGTGAGGTATTGTTACCTTGTCGTACTCGAATAGTAAACCCAAATTTGTTTGAAATTGTTAATAGCACAAGTGATTTGAGTCGTTTATGTTGGGGTCGTACAGTTTATCATTATCTACTTAGTAGTTTTAGCAAAGCTTTTGTTGCCTGGAAAGGAGGAAAAGGTGCAAGTACTGTCTATGTTGATGGATGCGTGTACGTGTTTAAGGTAAATTTGTTGCATGCATTGTTTGTTGGGAATTACTTCAAATCAGCGATATTGACTTGAATGATGTAACTCAGGTTTGGTTATGTGATCGTTTTCTTCCTTCAAATTCTGTTGTCCATAAATTCCCAAGAATTTTGCATTGGATGACTGTAAATGTAGGTGACAAGTTTGTCAAAGCTGCAATGGACACGGGTGTGGTATGTATTTGTTCAATGTTTTATTCATTTTTGAATGAATTGGATGGTTTAATACAACGCAATGTAGGTAATTGTCATTCATTTGCAGATGCTTGATGAGTATGGCAAATCAAGGAAAGAAATGGGTGTCTCATGTTCGAAAGCATCAGTAGATGAAGAGAACAATGATGATGGTTTAGATGATGTCTTACATGAACAAGATGTGCTTATTGAAGAACTAGAACAAGAGTTATTTGCATTGAAGGGTGAGTTGCTTGAAGACATAAATACAGATGAAGTTGCTTTAGGCGCAACAGTTATAGAACAAGAATTTTTCAATGATTTTGCAACTGAGGGAAGAGATAACTACAATGAAAGCGATAAGAAGGAAGGACAACGTCGAAAGCGTTTCAAGAGCATAGCCTGTAGAACTCCCTACACCGGTTACAGTCCAAATCTTGGTTGACAGTTATCTCATTTTTGTAAAATTGTAGTATTTGGTCTTTTTTTAAGGATGTAAAATTGTATTTGGAACAGTTAATGTCATTGTGAATAATGAAAGTTATTTTTGTAATGTATATTGCATTGTGGTGAGCATCCCCTTTGTTATTTTTTCTTGATTACTTAAGTTAGTTGAAGCTTATGTATATGGGGAGGACCAAGTACAGGTATGTGTGGGTTGGGATATAAGTTTATGCAACGGTACACTGTAATTGCTTACCAACATGAAAAATGAAATTTGTACTAAATCCTGAGCGGTGCTAACTGAGCCTGGCTGAATGGCTCACAAGTCTTGTCTAGTGAGGCATACAACTCAATTCGAACTTCTTTACACCTGATGGGCAAGGCTGGTTGGGTCCTCTTGAACAACCTTGAAGGAAGTAGAGGTCACGTGCAGTGGTAAGCGATTACAACGTTGCAGGAAGTGGAGGTCACATGGAAGGGTAAGCGATTACAGGGACCCTATAATCGTTGACCAGCACGAGAAATCCATTTTGTACTAAATCCTGAGCGCTGCTAACTGAGCCTGACTTAATTGCTCCCAAGTCTTGTCAAGTGAGTAATTCCGCTCAATTCGAACTTGTTTGGTCCTGATGGGCATGGGGGGTTGGGTCCTCTTCAACAACATTGAAGGAAGAAGAGGTCCCATTAAACGGTAAGCGATTACAGGGACCCTGTAATCGCTTACCAGCACGAGAAATCCATTTTGTACTAAATCCTGAGCGCTGCTAACTGAGGCTGACTGAATTGCTCCCAAGTCTTTTCATCAGAGGCATTCCACTCAATTCGACCTTGTTTAAACCTGATGGGCATGGGTGGTTGGGTCCTTTTCAACAACGTTGAAGGAAATGGTGGTGACATGGAACGGTAAGCGATTACAGGGACCCTGTAATCGCTTACCAGCACAAGAAATCCATTTTGTACTAAATCCTGAGCGCTGCTAACTGAG
>NC_028355.1:14150795-14171292 GCF_000741045.1 Vigna radiata var. radiata
AGAAATCCATTTTGTACTAAATCCTGAGCGCTGCTAACTGAGCCTGACTGAATTGCTCCCAAGTCTTGTCAAGTGAGTGATTCCACTCAATTCGAACTTGTTTGGTCCTGATGGGCATGGGGGGTTGGGTCCTCTTCAACAACGTTGAAGGAAGAAGAGGTCACATTAAACGATAAGCGATTACAGAGCACGAGAAATCCATTTTGTACTAAATCCTGAGCGCTGCTAACTGAGGCTGACTGAATTGCTCCCAAGTCTTTTCAAGTTAGGCATTCCACTAATTTGAGTTAACAACTACAATTTCGAACTTATGACAACGTATTGTAGATGGAAATTTTTGTTTTAAACATCAGCAATTAGATTGATATAAACGAATAACAGTTGTCTAATTATTGATAACATCAGATGAAAATCAATGACAAGTAAAAGGAATAAATAAGTTCATAACTTTAAAGATTGCCAAGATTCAGTACAGAATCCATGTACTCACCTGGTAATCGCTTACATGCTCTCAGTAAGCGATTACATAACCTACTTGCTTGAGGAAATGACACAACACTTGAAATCAATGAAAATGCTAGACCTTAACTATGTCAGTTTTCATTTCACATACCTGTCAACAATTGTTCCACAATATTAAATACGAAAAATCAGTACTAAGAATGTGTATTCATTTCCTTAAAAGTTGAACAAGTATGTACATATAGCCATTGTAAAAATTGTCAAAAGACTATACATCATTACATTGGGTACTCAATATGTGCCTAATTACAATGTAAACCCAAAAATGTCTTGTAATTTCCTATACTAATCCATAGTGCTGCAAGACTCCCAATATTCGAATGTTTTCACCATCTAGAATTCAGTCACATATGTACTTCTTTCTAAACGCAGCCAATTCCTCCTATAATGAACATTAAAATTAATTTAGGCAAAATTGTTATAATGTACACTTCAATTTAGAAATTAATCAGTGAACATACATTACTCTAATCAGGCATGCTTTTGCCATCATATTTGTCCTCTCCATCCCATATTTTCATCACTTTCATCATTATTAAACCACAGTCGAATCTGTACAAAAAATCAAATTAAGCAAGATAATCTTTTCTTAATGAAAACATGTTCAAATTTAAATAAAACCTAATATAGGCTCACGTGTTAGGTTGCACTGGGATCTTGGCTTGCTCAACATTGAAAGCAATCTTGGAATCTTCATATGTATTATTCATCATACCCCAAAACCGTTGAAAATTTTTAGCCTGCATTGTTCATAAATAAGGAATAAATGGTCAAATTACCAACAACTTCGTCAATCAAAACTGAACTTCAACAGTAAAACGTACAATGCTTCGGTCAATCGCACCACGTCCGCTGATTCCCTTCTCCAATAAGTCAATAACAAAAAACTGCATGGTGCAGACCCTCAGTGCATAGCACCACCAGTGATTCTTGGTTACAACTAGGATGAAAACCTAAGTAACATCTCGGATATGTCAAAATAAAACTACTAACTCCTGCAACTATTAAGTCATCAATAACAACAACTTACTCACCCAATCAGCAGATAATAAATCATGAAGTCTTACTAGATCGTGCCGAAAATAAGGCTGGTAATCTGTAAGTTGCCACACCTGTCTTTTCGCAACTCGCCTCTTATTGTCAGTTAGTAAGTGAGTCTTAAAAAAAACAACAACCATAATCAATAAACATTATAACATACCAAAATTAAAATAAATTTTTAATGTTAGTTTTTACCCCAAACATTGGACTGAAGATCATCCTTTTTATGACTCCAGTTGACCTTTTTTCAAAATACATGAACATGGTCGCAGCAAAAATTATAACCTACAAAACAATAAACAACTTTAACATCAGCTCATTCAACTTTAATATCAACTTCTACAAGTCAATAATATATTTACCATGTTGTCAACACATTCTCGAGGCCCTAAGGAGCTACAGTCCCTCGTTGTCAACAGTTGACCCATTATTTCACATACATAGCTGAAAAAATAAGAATAGTATATCATGTACGAAATATAATTATACATTAATAACATAAAGAGTTTAATACTATGTTACCTTACTACAATATCTTTTCGAGTAACACAGTGGTACAACTTCTCCAAATCAACCCTTGCGATTAGATCGGCAGGAATAGTACTCAAAGGCTCTACAACCAAAGGTTGTACAACTGGAATTAATTGATCAGCGTCGTCATCATCACCACCAATGTCAACGAAAGCTGGTGGATCCCGTGGGGGTAATTCATCAACAACATCTTCATCTGCTTCATGAACAGGTTGCTCAATTGCACCTGCTTCATCAACAGTTGCTGCAGGTGCAGCTGCTTCATCAACAGGTGCTGCAGTTGCAGCAGATCCATCAACAGCTGCTGCACTTGCAGCAGATCCATCAACAGGTGCTGCAGTTGTTTCTTGTTCATGTCCAGCTGTTTCACCAAAAGCTGCTTCATCAGCAACTCCTTCATCAACAGGTGCTGCAGTTGTTTCTTGTTCATGTCNAGTTGTTTCACCAAAAGCTGCTTCATCAGCAACTCCTTCATCAACACATGCTTCGTCTGCAACTGTATCATCAACAGCTGCTTCTTTGAGACCTCCTTCATTCCCCTCACCCACAACATCAACACCACCTTCGTCAACGGAAATATTTTGGTCAAACCTTCCTCTCTTTCTTCATTCACTTAACGCCTTCCTTATAGCAACAATTTCATCTTTAAGACTTTTTATTTTCTGGTTGTTTTTTCTAACTTTTTCCAATCTTCCAGCACGTGCAGGTTCACAACTATTTTCACCTTTTTCAGGTTCTTCTGCAGTCCTCGCCAACGCATCCATATTGAATGCCCTACGGATGATGGGATCGTGTCGTTCAACGGATCGAATGTACCAATCAAAGTGTACCTATGACAATGATAATTAATTACCTCAATCAAATAACAAAAATTAAATAATCTTTCTACTTCAAATACTTACTCACCTCCTCTTGCCTAAACAAAAGATCTATTTCTTCGGTCCCATAACTTAAGGAACGAAATCGCATCAGTTGCGAAAATACCCTGCAAGATGGGTGAGAATGCAAACCTAGGCGTTCGTACACCCATAGCTAAAATGAAAGCAACCAAAGTTGTCAAAGATCTTCTTCCAATTATTTCCCTTTAATGAATCACATTAAACAACAAACAATAACACTGAATCATACCTGCAAGACAACAGCACTGCCACTAATGCTTACAGAATCGGCAATCTTTCCAGTCAGTAATTTCTTATTACATCTGTTGAGGCTGTGTACGAGATACGTACGTATAGCACCACTCCAATCATAATTACACAAACTATCTAAATCATCTAGCACTACACAAGGCATGTTAGAAACATGCCTTGAGTTCCTAGCGAAAAAAAATGAACAAAACAAACTAAAATATACAATCGACAGACGACATCTACATCTAGGTCATCATCACCAACAATGTTATCAAACATGTTGACCAACTCTTTTGCTTTCATTTCACTGGAATTTAACAGTTCACCAACTTTTCCGACAATTGATTCATCGAAGGAGATCTCCAAACCCCCTACTCCCAATCCTAAAGTCATAACCACGTCAACCACATCGAAAGAAACCAATTGTTGCCTAACTCTGAATGATTGATGTTGGGGTACCCAACGACGTACCAATTGTTTCAACAGTTTCAGGTTCAGCTGTATAGGCTCTACAATTCCTAAGCAACACTTAAAAGGAGTTTCGCCTATGCGGCTCACATGCCTTGACTTTAGTAAAGAATTCATGTGGACAATGTGTGATGTATCCATCCAAGTGCGAACTTGCCACTACAAAACATAACAAATTTATAAAAAACAATACGCTGCTCCTAAACAACAAAAACTTCAGTTTCGACAAACATATACATACTTTGCTTTTGGACGATTCCATTTTGGAGTTAAGTAATGGGATTCTTGAAAAATTTACCTGCAATAACAATTATAAAGACTTTTAATGCACCAAGTAACGTTAAGACAACCAACTTCAACAATTCATGAACAAACAGGGAGCAACACACAACTTTTAGTACAAACACCAGCTTTTTCCATGGTAATCGCTTACAGGCTTCCTGTAAGCGATTACACATGGTCATAGGGCAAATATCTACTCTTCCTCACACAAACAGCGAGCAACAAACATCCCTCGTACAACAACAATATTCATAACACAACATTCATAAACACAATCATATGTCATCCACCCTGCACTACGACTACGACACTATCAAACAATCATCAATCATAACATTATTTCAACATGAACTGTATGACCTAGCCTTTGCATGTCAACAACTTCGATCGAAAATAACTTCTAACACATGGAAGGGGAAAAAAAACGATACCTTTCGATTAATGACTACAGAGCTGGACTATGACCCAAAAAAACCTAACCTTTGCAGAAGAGATGACAATGCTCGCCCCTTTACACACTTCCTCCAAACACTTCAGTGCCGGAACGATTGGAAAACGTAAAACCCTAAACTTGAATACAGAGAGTGATGGTTTCGTGAAGGTTTCCTGAAGACACCAACTATTCAGATTGCAATGACACAGAGAGTGGTTTCGTGGAGAGAGTGGTTTTGTGGAGAGGGTGGGTTTCGTGGACAGAGATGGGTTTCCTACGCGCGAATCAAAAAATTTCGACCATGTCCTTTTCCGCAAATGCCCTTCGCTTCAGCAATTTTATTTTTTTAAAATACTATTCAAAGAGCCAATCACACGTTGCCATCTGTAGTTGTCAAAAACGTTGTCAAATGGGGTTGTCAAAGTAACATTTTCCTAAAAACAAATTGGGGTGTAGAAAGAAAAATGAGAGGTGCATGAAAAAAGAAAAGGCGGGAATGGTATATGGTGCATCTTTCAATTCAAAAATCCAGTTTTGGTAAAACTTAACTCCTCAGTCATCTAAACCTCTGAAAAGTCAACCAAAATCGCTGCCGATAAAGAAATTTCAATATACTGTGATATTTTTCAGTTAATCAGCAGATACTAATGAATCTCTTGAAACAAATAGCTGAATTTATAGGACTATTCTGTTTAAATAGATGTACTTGTGAGAATCCATTTCATGGCAAATGAAAGAAGAGAGAGAAATGAAGACAAACCCTAAAAATCCTAACATCACAAATGGGGTGGTGATCACAGTGTACAGGGAAGAAGCCAGAAGAAGAGTATCAGAATATCCCACCAACAAAACAACACCACGTGGCATTGGCCATGATCGTCGTGCTCTGCTTCTTGCTTACTCTCGAAAGCTCAGAGATGAAGCCTGCAAAAAGGTTCCATTGCCCGAAACTAAAACCAAGGTAATAATTAATCGTGTTTATCCCTTTTGTTTCTTCAAGTGATTCAGCGAATTGAGAAGAAAAAAATCAGAACTTTGAAAATTTAGTTGGAGGTTGCACGTGCACGATCAATCTGGTGGTGGCGATCCTCCTTAACAAAAATGTGCAGAAATGAAGAATTTGCATCCAAAGAAAGAACCCCAAATGCATTCCCCTTGTTGGTAACATCATATTCAACATTTGCATTCACTGGTTTTTCTTACCTTTGATGTTCTGTTTCAATGTGTTTCTGTTTTCTGTGCAGTGTAAAATTAAGAACACGTTGAAAAGCTTGTCGTGCAAAGAAATGTAGCCGCGAAAAGGGAGAAGATAGATTGCGTTATCCCTTATTTTCTGATTTAGTTTACTGTCACATCTCACATTTGAAACATATATTTTTAAGTAATAAGACTATTTTGAAGAATTTACATTTGATGTGAAAAGTTATAAACTCGTTTTTTTCTCTCAACCTGTGTTGTTTTTGTTTTGAGTTCAGTTGAGTGTGTGAATGATAATGAAATGAGAGAAGTGAAATGAAAATTGTAACAAAATAATGATACTCTCGTTTCTTATCACATCCTGCAACCAAACGGGTCAGATGATTCAAATTAAAACAGGCTAACAAATTCAATATCCTAACCCAATTCACATTTTTTTCTGACAGATGGGCCCATTTTTATATTATCATGATATTGATGGACATTTACCAACTTGTGGTAAACAATCTTCACTTAAAAAACTTTAATGGTTATTTTTAGTCAAATTTTTTTCTTTCACCAAGAACAATTACATACTAAAAATGATTTTAAACAAAGTAGATCATTATATTTATTTTAATATTTATTTATTAATTATAAAAAATGAGTTCCTAACAAAAATAAACATGTGATAAATATTCAATCATCTTTCAAGTGTCATTTTATAATCATCTAATAATTCATATATAGGAAATAACTAGATTCTAGACTTGGCCTTATGTCAAAAAGGAAATTAATGAGAAAAAGACTAAAATAGTATGTGAGGGAAAAAATATTATAAAAAGGAGAGATGACGTTTGTCATTTAAGATAATTTTGTCCAAAATTTAGCTTCCTTTTTCCAATTTCATTTCTGTCTCCATTGCATAAGTTCTACAAAAACAAAAAACCTAATTTTGACCCTTTAAAATCTTTACCCAAATAATACCTTACCCTTTTATAATATTCAAAACATAGTATTTTTAAGGGTTAAATATGCTTTTAGTCCCTGAAGTTTCACTGATTTTTGATTTTAGTCCCTGCATGAAACATTGATGGCATTTCGTCCTCATAATTTTGAAACTAGTATTATTAGTCCTTAAAATTGAACGGCGTTAACTTTAACAAACGGCAAAACCACTTCTTATCCTGCTGTCATGCCACGTTTCACTTTCCTTTTCTTTAGTATTCTCTACACGTCAAAATAAAATAATAAAAAAAGAAAACCTAACAGATACGACGGTGGAAACCTGTGGTCGTCGTCGCTGGCCACCTCGAAGGTGGAAACACCATAGTCAGACCCAAATGTCGAACGAAACCAAGCTCTCAAAGGTACGAGCTCAAGAAACCCAACTCAGATCAACACAAAGAGTTGAAACCCCAGACCCAAATTCAAAAACGAAAACTTTACCTTCTCAAATACCAAAAGAGAAAAGAGGATCAGAAGCTCCAATTCACGCCTGGAATCAACGTAAACGAAATAGAATTCCTAGCCCAAAAGACAAATCAGAAAAAAAAAAACCCAAATTTTGAAAGCCCTAACCTCCAAATTCCCAATTTCATAAACCCTAAATTCAATCCTAATTCGAAATCCCCATTTCAAACCCTGGCTCAAAAAGACGAGACCAAAACCTGCAAGGAAGAAACAACAACCCAAATTCCAAAATCAGAAACAAGATTAGGAGCCCTAAATTGCAGGATTGGGATCGCGATTCACTCTATTGTCGTCGCCGGTATCCCTCACAACGGGTCGCTACTGCTTTCGCCGGTCACCGTCAAACAGAGACCCTCACCGTGAAACGCAGAAGCCCTCTCCTTCTGCAAGACGAACCAAAAATGGAGAAAAGGAAGGAAGTCTCCCTCCTTGCGTCACTAACTAGCACGGAGGGAAGAAAAAGAACAAAACGGCCAACGCGCCATCGCCGCGCCATAGATGTTTTCCCCAAGGTTGGGTGGTCCGCGAGAACATAGATGGAGAAGAAGCTTAAAGCTTCTGCTTCGAAAGCGTTCGCGAGTGGCATGACGTGATCCTGCACGATGTGGATCGGAAGGTGGAGAAGGTTTGTGCGGAGGAGTTTCTCTGCCGGAAGCCACGGTCATGATGACGCAGCTTTCTGTTAGGGAATAAATGTTTAATTTCATTCCAAATTAAAATAAATGCTACGTGGCAGGCAATGTACAGAGAAGTCGTGGCAGAGTCATTAACCACCTCACCAAAAAATTAACGCCGTTTATTTTTAGGGACTATTCATATATGTTTCCATACTAAGAGGACGAAATGCTATTAATGTTTCGTGCAGGGACTAAAACAAAAAATCAATGAAACTTCAAAGACTAAAAGCATATTTAATCC
The DNA here is from genome assembly GCF_000741045.1 of Vigna radiata var. radiata. Lineage (NCBI taxonomy): Eukaryota > Viridiplantae > Streptophyta > Magnoliopsida > Fabales > Fabaceae > Vigna > Vigna radiata. The sequence goes on from NC_028355.1 coordinate 14,158,770, forward strand.
TATTTTTAATAGTGTGAAACTCGGTTACACTAAAATCATGTCAATATTTTATAAACTCTAACATATATATATATATATATATATAGTATACAATATGGTTCAGTACCCTTCAAAATTTAAAAAGACCGAAAGCATGTAGACCCAGTTCCAAAAATGTCAAGGACATTTTTAGCCTATAAAATGTATTTATCGTCTTAAAATAAATTATCTTAAAATAAATTATCTTAAAAGTATTTATCGTCTTAAAATAAATTATCTTAATAAAAAGCATGTAGACCCAGTTCCAAAAATGTGAAAGGTTTAACAATCACTAGAGTAGACTCATACTTTCTAATGACCCGTTAAATATGAAGGTGATATCCACTTTCGGTTCTAATCAGTAATCATAATTTCTACCAAGGGCTTCCCATTTCATACGGATGACGACCGTGAAATAACAGGTAAAAGAAAACCATAATTTCTACATCATCTCAATCACTGCACACGGGCATGCAGAATGACATTCTATATCCCTAACACTATTATAAAGTAATCCAACCTGTACAGAAAGCAAATCATCATTGGAAGAATAAAGCATCAGTTCAAAACGAAATTATTTGGACATCTAGTCCCTAACCTTCTGTTCAATGCACCATTTTGCCTAACCGCATAAAAACCAATCCAACCTATGGGACCTAACAATCATAATGAGCTGATCTCCTACACTTAGAATTCAGAGAGGCAATGAGCACTCTATAATTGCCTTTTGTACAGTCTATTTTAAAAAATATATAAAAACAGGGAATGTCACGGTGCCATATATAGATGAGATGAACTGCTATACTCTGCCAATTAAATTATAAAATTGCTCCGGCATAGCAACAAAACCAGCCATGCCAAGATCACTGGCATACTATTTGCAGAAGTGCAGCTCCTTCCCTACAAGTTTTCCTTTGAATTTACCTTCTTGCATTTGCTATCCTATGCCTCCGTCGTCTTCTAGAACTTCCTAACAGGATCCTGTGGAGTCTGCGTCCAGAGACAGCAGCAGAACCTGCAGATGCGACACTCTGAAAACCAAAGCGATCAACATCGAAAGAATCTCTAGCACGATCCTGATTATATCTAATGTTCTGCAAAAAGTGACCAGTTCTCCCCAAGCTAATGGACCTAACTGTGAAAAAATCATCCTCTAGGTCTGAATCATACTCATCACTATAAAAAGCATGAGAAAAATCATCCTCTAGATATTCACCGTCTGAATGATACTCATCACTATAAAAAGCATGGTCATTTGGCTCCAGCACATAATCCCCCAGTACCATAGCCCCTGGTGTTGAAGATAAAATTGTGCTAATAACATCATTTCGTTCTCTTTCACACTCAAACCTCTTCCATTTTTCTTTTCTTATTGGGTCCACCTCTCGGGGTCGTGCAAATGGATGCTTAGACTTAACATGTTTTCTAAGCTCCTTGTAATTCCCCACGAAAGAGCAGTCATCCTGCATGCAACTTCTTTTTTTGGCATTTAGAGACTTCCTTGCTGCTTCAACCACTGTCCAACCTTTCACCTGTCGGCGACAAAGGGGGCAAAGAAGCTCAGGAACTTCAGTGTTGTCTTTAGATTCACCTGTGTTTAAATCAAGATTTGAATTATTTGCTTCTAGCTGCAAACTTTGAACAGATGTTGCTTTAGTGTATGCTTTTTTATATTGTTCAAAACAGTTTGAATAGCGATGACTTGTTGCACACATATAAGGGCGACAACCCTTGTCATAAGACGAACAAAGCAGGAGAATGGCATTATGGGGAACCTCCATACATACAGAACAGGTTGCATCTTTCCAATTTTTCTTCTCGGATGCTTTAGAAGAGCTCTTTACCGTAAGATCTTTCAGATTTTTTCTTGAACAAGACAAAAGACTTGGTGATGACTTCCGACCTTGAGACTTGTTCCTCAACTTACTAACTTCGGCCATTTAATCAGGTCTGTTAGGAAGGAGAGAAAGTGTAAAATAATAAATTAATATGTTAGTCATTGCAAATACAATCATCAAATGTCTGAAGTACATATTACACATTATACCATTTATGACGTAGAAATTTTTACAAAACCTATGTCTTAGCAACAAACACATGTAAAACAATCATAATGATTCAACCATTCTCGACAACTTTTGCAGTTACATCTAAGTCACAAATGGTAGGATAGTATTGAGTCAAGATTAAATAAAAGATGTTTAAATAACAATTTAAAGCACAACATTAGGTCGTCCTTGCTCACCACGATTAGCACTAATCATGTGATTCTGTTAGGTTACTTTATAATGATAACCTAATATATTCTCTCTTCTCATCTCAACACTCGATTAACGGAGATGAATGTATGATTAACAGAGATGAATGTATGAATATATATTTTATTAACTCTGCAAAGTATAGAAAACAGAATTACAAGTAACCCAAGGAAGCTTCCCTTCCTCCATTGGAACAAGGATCCAGTCTCTACCCAAAAGAGACAAAATATCTGATCACCTCTCTCCACCTATTATGTTATTATTTATACCCTCTCTCTACTAACAATTATCATACTACTCTCCTTACACGTGTCTCACACGTATCTAACTTACTCTCTTTTATTCCTAACATTACTTCACCCTTCAAAATCAACCTTGTCCTCAAGGTTGAAGTCAGGGAGCTGGTGTCCTCCAAATTCTAGTCTGGAGGCTTGGGTGGTGGCAAATCCTCTTCCAATGTCTTCCATTCTTCTCTGATTCTATTAACTTCCCACATTCTGGTCACCTCTTTTTCAAAACTATAAGCCCAAAGAAGATGATCTTTGATGTCTTTCAGTGCTTCCAGTAGCTCTCTCCCCTCTACAGGTCCCTCTTTATTCGGAGTTAAGTCACTCTCTTCTGTCTCCCCCTCCACCAATTCCGCTTGGCTCAAGCTCCAAGCAAGAGTCATGGTTTCAATCTGTTGTAGTATATAAGCTAACTCTTTGGATTCAGAAATGTTTTCTCTGCCTATTGGCTTGTGTTCTTCAGAAGACTGATTCAAGTCTGGCATTACAACTTGCAAGAAGCAAAAACAACCAAGTATATTCCCACCAGCATCAATTTTCTTGTTTACTGTTATATAACTCTCAACAAATTCTCCATTTAACCAGGCTAGACCCTTGTCCATATGTAACATATCCAATCCAACTAGTTCATCTCTAGGTGGAGCATGCACAATAGTCTTGTACCATGTCAATGGCTGCATTTTTGGTGGTTCTGAAGTAGATGTCCAGTTGACATTACTCAGCCCATCTCCCTGGTATAGCTTTAGGTGTTCTCCTTGCACTCCAATCTTGTAAGTCCAAGCATATGAAGACAAGTCTATCGTCCCATTGTTCAATCCCTTAATCTTCACACTTGTGAGTCCTGCCCCCACAAAGTCATAAAAGGGTCCAGCTGTCTGTAAGCCAACTTGATATTCCTAATTCGCAAAAGCATGGAGAGCATGACCTGTAGACTCAATTAGAAGAATTGGTTTGCTTCCCTTTTTCCAAGAACTCTTCATTTTCACCCACAAATATACTTGTGGTATGCCATAGGTAGTCAGTGGTATCTTTGGTAGTATTGATGAAATCAACAAAACCATTTTTGACAAAGTCTTTCGTTCCCCATATTTCTGGTTTCTCCTTCACAATGTCCCATATCTAGAGATGGCAAAAAAATCCACGGGCACGGGTATCCGCGGGTAAAACCCGCGGCAGGTAGTTACTACCCGCGGATATTTACTACCCGCGGGTAACGGGTAGCGGGTATTTTAATACCCGCTTCTAACGGGTAGGGTACGGATAGTATATTATCCGACCCGCAGGTAAGGGGTAGCGGGTATTTTAATACCCGCTTCTAAACGGGTAGGGTACGGATAGTATACTATCCGACCCGCGGGTACCCGCTACCCGCAAAAAATAAATAAAAAAATTAATTTATATTTTTTTTAATTAAATTTTATTAAAAATAAAATAAAATTATATTTTATTAGATTAAAATTAATTAAAATTAAATTTTAATTTATATTTAATTTAATTTATATTATACTATATATATTTTTGTTATTTTATTTAAATTTTATTTTAAAAAATATAAAACATATTTTTTTTATTTTTTGCGGATATCCACGGGTACCCGCGGATTTTTAAAATACCCGCGGGTATTTTTTAAGCGGGTACCCGGCGGGTAACGGGTCGGGTGGCGGGTACATTTTTATCCGACAGGTCGGGTTGCGAGTAGGCACTATCTGTGCCCGACCCGACCCGTTGCCATCCCTACCCATATCAAAGAATTTACACCTTTATTTGATTGCTGCAAACTTCCGCAAATCATTGCAACTACATTTGTCTGGGAATTAACCTTTGTTGTGTTGAACACTACATTCTTGCAATCAGGAAGAATGCTAACTGACCAAGTTGGCAAGCGATATGATGTATTCCGAAATTCCACTGTTCTATCATTTTTATCATCAAAGTAGAATGAATTGCATGTATCAATCACGGAGCATCCCATTGTTGGCACATTATCCAAGGGACACCAATATTCTGAGACACAGCCATCTTTGCAAAGGCATATTTCTTACCATCCTCTTTATAAAAATTTTCAGTGTTGTCCTAGGAAGAAGCTTTTTGTTAACCAAAAGAGTGCCCTTAATTGTGCGACCCATGTGAAAGAGACGGTACCGAAGCAGCAAAGGCGGTTGATGTGTGCTCAGCTTCAGCTCCGTTACTCCCATTCCCTTACCCATATTCTCCAGATCCAAGAGATTGTTAATTTTCTCATTTTCTTCATCTTCCTGCCCTCCGCCGACATTGCCAGATCCCTCTTGTCGCACCTCTGCCATCCTCTCACCCACGCCAGATGCTTGTGCCACCAAATTTTCAAACTCCTGGGTGTATTCGTTGACGCTCCCCTTCTGCTGTACCGCCGCCAACTTCTCAAGAATGGTGCCTCGGTTCAGTTCGCCAAACCTCCACGTCAGCACTTCCATGAACATCTTCCAATTCGGATGTCTAGTCTTCTTCCGCCAGAAGCGGATCCAATAGTAGCTCGCGCCTTTCTCCATACAGGTATATACCAGCTTCATCTTCTTCCTCTACGTCACGTTCTGTAGATCAAAAAATTTCTCTGCCTTCACGATCCAGCCCATGGGGTCCTCTTCCGCTTTGTCCTCCAACTTCTCTGGTGGTCGCCGTTTGCGTTCAACGTTGAAGGAATCGCGACTTCCTTCGGAGCTTTGACGCTAGTTCCTTCTTCTCCCACTGTCGCGATGAATGTTCCGTCTTCCACGGTCGCCATTCGTGTTTCGAGCCATTCCCCTCATCTCCGCTCGAATTTCCTCCAACATCGCTTCCATGGAAACGAATCTGCCCTCAGTGCACTCATCCTATTCTCCATCTTGTCTCTCCTTGGATTTTGATCCGGCAGGTCGGACCAATCTGTTAGGTTACTTTATAATGATAACCTAATCTATTCTCTCTTCTTATCTCAACACTCAATTAACAGAGTGAATGTATGATTAACAGAGATGAATGTATGAATATATATTTTATTAACTCTACAAAGTATAGAAAACAGAATTACAAGTAACCCAAGGAAGCCTCCCTTCCTCCACTAGAACAACGATCCAGTCTCTATCCAAAAGAGACAAAATATTTGATCACCTCTCTCCACCTATTCTGTTATTATTTATACCCTCTCTCTACTAACAATTATCATACTACTCTCCTTACACGTGTCTCACACGTGTCTAACTTACTCTCTTTTATTCCTAACAGACTCATATAGTGAATGTAATAGAAGGCATAAAAACACAGCAAGTTCTATCATAAGACCCTCACCACATTCTAACTTGCAGCACAATACACAACTAAGATAAAACAGCAGGCAAAGCTTCAGTTTACAGAAAATTGGAAATAAAATGATAACTATGAGATAATGTGAAATAACACCTAAGTAGTACAGTCACTAGCTCGCAAAATTGTGTAACAAGCAGCACCACTACAAAAGTCAACAAATACAAATTAAACCAAAGGTGTGTAAAACCAACCCATCTATATCATTCCCTATTACATATCATGAGGTCGTTGGAATCTTAAACAAAACCTACAATAGAATTTGCCTTCACTAAATCTTTCTCAATTTGATTCATGTATCCACGCTGCCAGACATCAGTCTTGATAGCAGTCGGCCCTACGGAAAACGGAATCTTAAACAACACATACAATAGAAAGCTATGCCATTGCTTTCACTAAATCCTTATCATCTTGATTCATTTATCCACACTGCCAGACATCAGTCTTGATAACACAGTCGTACGGAAATGGAATCTTAACACATACAATAGAAAGCTATCTCATTGCTTTCACTCAATCTTTCTCATTTTAATTCATGTATCCACACTGCCATACATCAATCAGTCTTGATCTACCATATTAATTTCCGTCGAGGATAGACACTGCAACCTTTACGACCCATTGAATTTCCTTCAGTTCAGTCATGACATCCCAATTTTATGCATCCAAGTTGCCATTTTTTTATTCGATACACCAAATGAGTAACAATATAAAATGCATAAAACAAGCACCATAGAAATTAATAGAGAAGACGGTAAACGGTAGATCATTCATTAGAAGATGAATGATACAAAACAACATAGTTAAAATAGCAAGTTCACCTTAAATCGGGAAGAGTGGTAAAAATAGCATTTTGAATCAATGGATTTTACAAAATTATTAATCCATATTCTATAGCATTAAATTCATAAGTCATAACCCACTAAGTAGCAAGAAACTTAACAAAAAAATTCCAAAACACAAAAAAGGTCAAGTACACATCAAAACCTTGCAAGGTGGAATATATTAAACACAACGGAAACAGAAATACTCTACTCTTAGAAACTAGATGTCTGATCCAGAAAACTTATCACATTATAATCACAAGGATCCACCAATACATCCCCATTTTCATTTCCATCAACTTCACAATCCAAATAAGGCTCAAACATATTAATAATGGTGGAAGACAAGCCCAGAACAGCAAACAGAGGAAGAACTGAGAACGGAAGAGTGGAGAGTGAGCTTCATACGATGACTAGATTTTCACCAAATCAAACAAAATGAGCACCCAGTGTTGGGTGTATCACAAACAAGAATTAACAAATCCGGTTGGGAGAAAATGAGCCACAGGAAAATACATAAAATTGATGAACTTTACTTTTTATGGCATTTAAATAAGGATGTCAGAGAGATTTACCTCAATGAAGAATTTACCTATGATTTGAACTGCGGGGTATGATTAAAAAGGTAAAGCCGATGGATTTGATGATCTAAATCCCAACATTAATTACCATGAAAGAGAATCTTCTTTTTATCCTAACCCTTCTAAACCCATTTTCTTGTTTCTCAAGCTAACAAAAATTATATGAATAACCCCTACAGAAAGTTTATGCAGATCCCAATGTTGATCAGCACATACAACATTACTGGATACTTTATAACACTCTCCCTTATATTATAATTCTAAATATCCTTCATTTGCAACACTTGAGAACTATTTCAAAATGTCATTTAAACTAAGTAACAATACACATAATACATCTAATGCTCATTCACATAAGAATAGGGTTTCCTTTTCAGAGATCGCAAACTGATTAAGATCTCCTACTACAGTATCACACTAGCATAACCAAGTAACATTCTTTACTAGATGCTAATCATTGAGCAAAAGGGTCCAAAAAAGCTATGTGGATGGAAATTATTTTTAAGAAAGTATCCTCTATCAACACAAACATGCATGACTATTCTCTAATAATGCCAAAGACTTGAAGTATAGAAGAACATCATGAATTGTAAATGTGGACCCATCATGGCAAAAACCAGGACTAATGAATTACGAGTTCTGACATGAACTTAAATATTTAACCTCTGCAAAAGATATAATGCAAATCCATGTGGTCATAGAGATAGAAATAGTCAGATCAAATAAGGCCTTGCCAAACCAAAGCCTGGACTATTAGTTTGTTACAATTCTTTTTTTAAGGCTTGGCCTGTTGTTTTTAACCTGTTAGTTCGCCAAAGTGTTTGCTATGTCATTCCCACAAAACCAAACAATGCACATTTTTCAACATCACTTGATTTATTCTCACTTCCATGTCTTTCTCTTTTCTTTCCTCGAGATAAGAGCTAAGCTCTTCGGTAACCACCCTCGGAAGCTAGTCATTAAAGAAAGAGAAAAACACATTCAAATACTCCACCAACCAACTTAGACAACTCAATGAAGGACTTAGGCAACCTTTGATGGCATGGTCCCCATTACAGCACCACTCTTAAGGTGGACGTCTCAAACTTGCACCAAATTTTGCTTGATGACATTACATTTAACTTTCTTGTTGGCCAAAACCCTCCATAACCCTTTCAAAAGACATCGACAACTAACTCTAATGCCAATCGATAAGCATCCAAATTTAAAGGCTGGTAGTCAGAAGTGGAGAATCGAACACTTCGATATTCCACTAAGCATCACATGCTACCCAATTCTCTATCACAGCCACGAAACACACCGTGAAACAATGAAATATAAACTAGTACTTCTAAAACTAAAACAACAAAATCAATCAATCCAAAGCATACCAAATCACAATCCATAAAATAAAAAATATACTCAACTCAACAAGTTCCATGGTTGACCTTGAAAAAGACCAACTTTGATGACAACGTTTTTTTATTTCCAGAAACATCAACATTGGTCTAATATAGTTAAGAGAATTCAGTATCATCCATTAATACGATAAGTTGTGTCCTGTCATTCCTCTTATAGGATCTTACAAATAATAGTTCCACTTGGCATGAAACAATGCACCACACGCACTGTACAGGACGTAACATCAGTCAAAGAACCAAAACGAATTGATCCAAATTCCAAATTATAGGAATTGTTCATACTATATTTAATTCCCTTACCTTACCTGTCTAATTTTTCAAAAACACATCCATGCGCGGAAATCTCGGTTACAACATGGAAACAGACAATTGTGTCACTGATGCGGAACTAAAATGAGAAACAAAGTTATAAAGAAAGGTTCAATATTTAACACATTCGCGGAATTCAAAATCGTGGATATATAGTCTAAGCAGCATGGGGATCGTGAGGTATAATTAGTAAATCGAGGCCTCATGCCAACCGAAAATTTCTAAAAGCTCCACGGAAACATTGTCCAGATTGCATAAAAAAAAAACAACAAAAGGAGGCATCAAAAGAGACGAGAGAGGAGAAAAACCCTCACGAGAGAAATCGATTGGGAAGAGATAAGTACCTGTAACTGGAATTCACGAGAAACAGTTAGAGGGGCGTCGTTTTGTTGAAACAGTGGAAATGATGGATACCAGAGGGAGTGTTCCGATCTTCGCGCTCACGCTCCCCAAAATCCGATTATAAAAAAGGCTGGCAGAGGTGACGTGTGCCGGTACTGCAACACCTAACCTACAGAATACTAGTTCTTCAAACTTTTTCACGTTTTATAATTTCATCCAAATGCTGCTTTATGTGGGCTTATGAGCCTGGTTAACATGTTGACCATTGGCCCATTAACCTTTTTATCATGCTTCTTTTCCATGAACTACATTAATAATAAATAAGTATTTGTTTTAATATATGTTTTGTTAATAAAAGTCTTTTTAAAAAATATAATGTGTCAAATTTCACATAATAATTGCACTTTATCATATCATATTTTTTTATTTATGATGATGAACTTGTTAAATATATGCTATCTCTTCTAGCTCATTTATATATGTATTATTAAGTTTATTTATATCTCTAACCTTCTACTTGTAAATTAGAAATATTAATACATGATGATTTGATTCATAAACATTTAGAGTAAGTATTCGTTTATGTGTCAATCCATTTTTTCTTTTCTTCTTTTTAATTTTATGTGATAAAGTCTTGGTTGTTATTGAAAACTTTAACATATTTACAAGCTCAGTACACTTTTTGACATTCTTTTTCATTATAAATTAAAGGTTTAATAGATTTGGAGGTCCCTATATTTGGGAGTTTGTTTCAATTGAGTCCTCTAATTTTTTCAGGTGGCACCGTTTCAAGTGCATAGGTGAATTATAAAAAGGTATATTTGAAGGTGAAATCCCTAAATTAAAAGAGATTTCACCCTTTTATAATCTACCTATGCACTTGAAACGATGCCACCTGGAAACGTCAGCGTGTCACATGTTCAAAAACTTCATGACGGTAAGTGCATTTAACGGAAAGACTTTTATTGATTCAAATTGACAAAATTAGGGATCTAATTTATCACTTCAAATTAGAGGACGGGACTTCCGAACCTATTAAACCTAAATTAAATTATAAGTTTATTAAAAATCAATAATATTTCTATACTTAATATTTCATTTTGACTGCAATATTTTGTAAGTAATATTCTGAAGGCAATATATGTTTTATACGCATAAAAAACTACACTTATGTAACATGTTATTAATGTAGTCCATGCGAAAACAACCATAATATTCCAAAGAGTGAAAGAATGGGCTTTTATGCAAAAGTTAATGGGCCTGTGGACAACATGTTAACTAAACGAGGGTTACTCCCAACACTACTCAATATTGCTTCCTGCACCACCACATTCAAAAAATGTTATTCTTCAACAGATTTCAAAATTCATTTAAAATTTTTGAAACTTCTTTAAATGGATTTTGAAATCCGTTGTTCGAAAAAAAATTTAACGATATGTCAAAAGAAATTTTTTTTAACAGATTTCGAAATTCATTAAAAACTTGAAAAATTCATCGAAGAAAAGAAACGTGGTATAGGATTTTTTGAAATATAAAGAATAGTTTTAGAAATTTTTAAAACTGTGGTGGTGGTGGTGGTGTAAAAAAGTAATGTGTGGTGGTGTAGGAAGTATGGACCTAACTAAATTTATGAGTTCACATAAAACCTAACTAACACTTTTTTTATGAGGGGTGTCTAGTTTAAAGAAACACTTGATTATTATTTACGTAGTCCATGTCAAAACAAAAGATAAAAATACTTAGACAACATTTTTTGACAACATTTGAACATCATCATACGTGTCATTGTGTGATTGATTCATGGTGGTGTCATTGTGTCATTTGAATCAATCATACAATGATACGTATGATTGATGTTCAAATGTTGTCAAAAAATGTTGTCCAAAACAAATACTACAAATAATTAACTATGTTTTATTTTGGTTCATGAGCCTGATTAACATATTCTCCATTGTATCATAGCCATTAACTTTTTCATAAAAATTCATTTACTCACTATTTAGATTATTAGGATTTTGTGCGGACTACATTAATAATATGCAAGTATTTGTTTTTAATTTAGTTAATTGCAATATTTACTATAATAAAAATAAATTTTCTCTCATTAACACAAGAAAATTTGACGATGATGTTTTATGAAAGAAAAATTAACATATTAATTTGTGATTGGATAATAATGTAAAAAAAAAAATAAGTACTTAAATAGTTAAAGTAAACTATATATTTTTATCCAATATAACGAAGAAAAATAAAAGAATGAAATAATTTATTAACATAGGTTTTTGTTTCATTGATTTTTTTCCTTCTTTATGGTTAGTATTTATAAAAAGTAAAAAGAAAAAAAAAAGTTTATCATATTACAATTAAGTTTGATTAGATCATAAATTAAATATTAACTTACAAATTAGTTTGATTAAAAGCGTTTGGTAAGATATTTAGAGTAACTCATTCTAATAGACAGAAACTATTTTAACTAACTTATAACTTGTATTTTATTTTATTTACTTGTCATTATCTTTTACATTTTAATAAATTCTATTGTTATTCTTAATTTACCTCGTGATAAAAAAATAAAAAATAAATTTTCTAATTATGATTAAAATATATAGTTATTAAATTAATAAAAAGTTATTAAAAATAATTATAAAAAAACAGTTATAAAATAATTAAGGTTTAATGTCTCAATAGGTCTCTATTTTCGTCCAGAATCTCAATATATTCTGTATATTTCATTTTTCAATTCAAAAATTAAAAAAATACAATTCAGTCACGTTTTTAATGTCACGTAATAAAAAATTACACTGTCAGCATACTCTTCCTAAGGACGTCATCTCAATCTGACGGAAAGGTCCTATTTAATTCAATTTTACAAAAATAAGGACTCAATTGACACGCCGAAAAAGAAAGGAACCTATTTGAGATTCTAGACGAAAATTGGACCTATTGAAACATTAAACGAATAATTAATAAAATCTTTTAATTTTTGAGAGATAATTAGTTATTGCCTTTTTTATGTGTTAAATTATTTTTTTAATTTTAAAAAAATCAAATATTTGATTAATTGATTAAACACAAAAGTTACCGTCAGTAAAAATTAAAAAAACTAATTATGCAACAGTAATTTAAATTAACAAATATAAAATTTAATTTATAAGAAATAATATATATATATATATATATATATATATA